>NC_047018.1:34852449-35153016 GCF_902652985.1 Pecten maximus
TTCTCGATGAAAACATTGGCCAGTTGTAGCCAAGGTTTCTGGTAACCGGCCGTTGATATTCCACACTCCACCGATCTCCGCAAACCATTGCTTGGAAGCAGACGAACAATGTACTAACGACGTTATGGCCGGCACAAAGCCGAGATACTAACATTATTGAAAATGTATGGATACATTTAGAATTACGATCCAAAACACAGTGAGTGAAATTAACTTCAGGGACAATATAATCCGTTGCTCATCTGAAACTTGACATTCCATAATTTCGCTATATATTATATCATTTTATAAATCTGTTCCTAAAATACCTTCATGTATTAAGAGCAAATGGTTCAGTTACCAAATACTTTAGGTAACAATTTTTACTAGTGCTAACGTAGATACACTTGATTCTGTGTACAATCATTTTACTCCTTTATAAACGCGGCGTCCATTTTGCGGAAAAAGATTTGACCAGGAGCTGTACATGTCAATTGCTTTAATATTTTCCTATCCGTCAATCAAACAGTCAACACAGAAGCATAACGCAATTTTAAAACTAACTGTACCGGCACTATGTTTAAGGCCTTGTGTAAAAAATGTAATGACGCTTTGGGGAAACTGGATACGAATGACAAGACTGAAAATACACATTGAAATATCTATCCACAATCAAAGAAAACATATAATAAGTAATACATGTACTGCTTTGAACGTACAGTTATCTACATTGTCGTGTTATCAGTAATATCTTTGGAGGAAATTGTAAAAAATACTGTTGAGATGATTTTTACGTTTGTGCTTCAGAATGTATTAATGACAAGCAATGAGACACTTGTCAGCTTGATTGTTCTGATAACTATAAAGATAAACCATGCATAAAGGACAATGGATATAGCCTAGGTAAATATAATACATTCAAGGCATGCTAGTGAAGTGAAATTTCGAAAAGTATAAGTAAATGTTTAAAAAAAAAATATGAAAATCAGTATATTTAGATGATCAGTTAAGCGTTTATTTGAAAGTAGCCTGCAAACACACACCAAGTATAAGTTCTCTCGTACATGTTTTCTAGAATGTATTCCTGGAAAATATGGTGATAGGTGCGAGGCTGATTGCTCAGAAAACTATAAAGATCGGAAATGCATGAAGAGCAATGGACACTGTATAGGTACCGTAAGTTGTTATGTTATAGAAGTTGACAATATTTCAATATTAGTATTTTGAAATCTCATTCAGGCAAGTCACGATTCAATGCTTTACTTAATTTTTTAAACCATCAACATTTGGTGCCTGAGCTATAAACCTTATTAAAATATGTACCCCCGTAATAGTACAGTATACAACTATGAACTGTAAATATTCTGACATATAGAATATCTGTATTATGGTAATTATATACAAATGTAGATTCATTGAGGTCGCTTTTTTCGTATTGAAAATAATTAAATAGATTCTCAGTAATTGCAATAAATGAAACATTGCAATTAGATTTTATATAAAACGGATAGAAAATATGTTTGGGAGTGAATGATCTGAAGCTGATTGCCACCCTCTTTATTAATTTGTGAATCTATAAGATTAGCATGATCGAGACACCAATATTGCAATAAGCTGATTTTTTGCTATCGGTGTTACGTAATGTTTTGTGCACTAATAGATAACTTTGTTTTGTTAGAATGCGTTGATAGAAAATACGGAGCCATGTGCGAGATTGATTGTTCTAACAAATGCAAAGACAAAATATGCAAGGAAGACCATGGATTTTGCTTAGGTATGTAGTGTAATGATTATTGAATACAAATAAAATGCATGTTCAGATTCCGGATTAATATTAATATTCCACCAATATATTTACGCATTTATTTTCTTCACTTGATTATCATTATAATTTTTTAGTAGAACTCTTTTATTGAAAGAGCTGTTTATTTATTTATCTTTTATTACTTTATTTGTATATTTACTAGTTCAAACAATTTTGTGGTTTGAGAGAGAGAGAGAGAGAGAGAGAGAGAGAGAGAGAGATATTAGACACAATATGCAAGTAGAATGAATGTGAAAAAAAATATGTTGCTTGTCTGTTTTCATATATATCCAATATTTCTAATGCAATTCTATGTAATTTCACACTTTGTTATTTACTCTTTGTTATGTGCTTATAACGGACTTGCTCTATAATAATTCTATTTTCATATTGATCTATTTCGGGCAAATTTCACGAATTGACTGCAATCTTTAATATGTCTAAAGCAGTTCGATGTAAATTCACACTTTGTATTTTACTGCTTGTTACGTGCTTATAAGGGTTAGCCCTTTAAGGATTCTCTTTGTTTTCAGCATGTATTCCCGGTAAAAAGGGAAGCCACTGTGATATCAACTGTGCGTTGAATTGCGTGACATGCAACCAAACTTCAGACCAATATTTTGGTAACTACAACATTTCACCATCGAGGGTAGCACATATATAACGGTTTTTTTCTATGATATAAAGATGAAGTGACAGCCCACAGCTATATGCTATGAAATGTGTTGATGGGAAATGTGACGGCATGTATGATTGATATGGAAACTTTAGAGATATGCATGGACAATTACCTTGATAACTGTAGAGATATGTTTGAAGACTACTCCCCTCCATTGATGTAATACCAATGTTACAATATCAATTGAAATTATAATGATATGAATGCTAAGTAAAAGTCAATACCGATTCATGATGAAATGTTTACTGGAAATTTTTTTTCTTCCTGAAATAGCTACGTTCAAACACTTGAATTCTTTCTTTGATTTTTCTCTCACTTAATTGATTCCATACTGGTGTTCCCAATCATGTTTTTCTAGTGGACTACATGTATTTCTCATTTGCATTATTTATAGAAACAATCTAAAAGTGTTATCCATTCAACAGCAATGCATTTTCATCAGAGTTGGAGGATTAACCGCCTAACCCAATTGAGACAAATACGTTGTTAATTACATGTAGGTTTTTATATACAATTAACTGACTGACTTGAATAGTCACAAATCCGTAATACATATCTTAAGCGGCAATTTAAATTACTTTGTACTTCCAGCATGCAAGCCCGGATTATATGGCAGTACCTGTTATCAGGTGTGTCCTGGCAACTGTAAGGACAAAACATGTGTACAAGATACTGGCGTCTGCACAGGTAATATTTGTTACTGTTGGTATTTAAATCGATAAATATGTACTCAACATAAACTAGTTTCCCCTTTGATTTTTCTCACAAAATCCAAAGACATGTATGTTGTAAATAATGTTCTTACCGTCGTTTATTGATTAAAATGTTCATGCCGTCGGTGTGTAGGCGTCTAGCCAAGTTAAATACGAAATGAAATGGAACAAGTGCACAAAACTTCCCATAAATCTTGAGCCTATAGAAATACATCAAAACTGATTTTGTCGAAACGTAAATCCAAATATGTCTTTAAATCTTCGATGACAGAACGTTCACAACGAACCAAATACACCGCTTCTTCAACATACAGATTGAACTCTCGCCAGTATGGGCGTGGCCAAATGACCGACTTTGAAAGTTTCTTTCTGATTGGTCAGTCCACTACAGTATGATACGTCACTAGCGGAGGTCACAGAGTACTTACCAGCGTACATGTAGCGATGTAAAACAATGTTTCTAAATATACTTAACAGTAAACGTGTGAGAATAGGGGTGGTACGTTGCTTTTAGTGGCTATACTGGCGAATGCAACATGAAAGTTGGTTTAATTCCTCACCTATTGATCTCGAGTTCAAATCAAATTTTATGTTCTAATCACCGGTATAGCAACGAATAATAACTCCTACTTTCTTAGGTTTCGGAAATCTTTCTCTGTCTATGTTCGTTATTCATAGCAAATTATGTTTTCTTTACTCATATTAGAGGCAAATCTATTTAGTTTCTCAGTAGCATTTCAGGTAAAACAATTCAGGCAAAATGCTTGAAATAAATAGATTATATACCCTTATACATATACCATAAGGTTTCATTATTCAGATTAAAGTAAGGAAATGGAGATTCAATTACTTTATCTCGTCCGGTCCGTGTCTATAAAAAAAGAATATTTTCCTGATATACATTCGATTATCGTTAAGATTTCCTTTTTAAACCGTGTTGGTGATATCTTAACCCAATATAGTCGTGCCTCTAATATGGGTTTTATTCTGACATTTAAGTAATATCTCTTGGATTCAAACGTTTGCCTGACAATGTATTTGTTTTCTTCTGGCTTTCAAACTTATTGTTAGCACCATGACTTAACATACCTGTGGTAATTTTTCTCAATCGTTTTTACAGACAAATACTCACTTGAAAATCTCATTGCCATGCTGTATAAACGACTCTTTTGATAGAATTTTGTGTTTAATACCATAAGTGGATTTAGTTCTACCTCATCAAATAACATACGATATGCGATAAGGCAATAGGGAGAGGGGAAGTATTGACATAGGTTTGTCATGTTCGATGAAATGTACCAACCTAATCAGTGATCAGATCTTTGGGATATGTACAGGTGTGGCAACGTATACTTAGATCTCCGGACTATGTAAATGTATGACAACGTGCAATTTGATCTCCGAAGTATGTACAGGTATGACAACATGCAATCAGAGCTCCAGACTATGTACAGGTATAGCAACGTACGTATAATCAAATTTCTGGGCTATATAATGGTATGACAACGTATAATCATATCACTGGACTATGTGCAGGTATGAAAACGTATAATCATATCCCCGCACTATGTGCAGGTACGAGAAACGTGCAATGATTACTCCGAACTATGCACTTTGTATGATTTGTACTAGTATTCATAACTACAGACCTTATGCAAATATCACAACGTGTAATCTGTACTTTTGGTTGTGTGTGATAGAAAGTATACATTACAAATAACAGTATTTACCAAAGCCTTATAATTGATCCTCATCACATGATTTGAATAATTCTCTAATGCGTGTATCCATTTATCGCGAAAATAAACACATCGCTTGTTTTACAAAAAAAAACGTGATTACCCTCAGAATGGACATAGCTATATTTTTATTACATAGTGTTTGTTAAAATGACTGTTGTAGACTGTGTTCCCGGTCTTTATGGACCAAGCTGTAACCAGACCTGTCCAATCAGCTGTCAAGACGAATGTGACAGAAATACTGGCAAATGTAAAGGTACAGTCGTGTAAACATCCGTCCGATACACATGATTATATACAATAAACATTCAAGTTCATCGAATACATTACCACAACTTCTGCGATTTTTGTTTTACCTGGTAGTCGTTAATTGATGATATTATTTTCTGTTCGGTCACTTATACCTTTTACTTTTGTGACATTTATATATATATATATATCACCTCTTTAGGGTTATGGGATAAAATCTATAGTGACACTTGTATGATAAATTTATTTATTTTTTGGAATTCTGTTTTAAACCTGTGTCTTCTGATTTCATCGCAATATTATATTATGATTCGAAATAGCAAATATCTTGTACATACATATAACAATAGTTTTTCATCAAACCTGCGTCATTCACGAATTCATCTATTTTGCTGTTTATCTATTGGCTCCTCGCTGTAGCCTGCAGAGAGGATTGATTGATATACGATAGTACATGTCAATGTTAACACAGAAGGTGCATGCAAAAACATGGCAACTTAAAATCAATTATATCATTTGGATTTTGTTTTGACTAATAGCATGATGATAAAAATGTAGCAAAATTCGCTAAAATGAAAGTAAAAACAAGATATACCTAATTACCTATATTTGAGTTATTATTTATATCATAATTCTGTTTACTTCTCTAAAGTATCATTATGTAGTATATTACTTGTATAAACATTTGTACTGTTAAAGATTTTGCAATTTCATATAACAGATTGCATATTTTATATATATTAAAAATATCAAAGTACATGTTTGTATCTCATTCAAAATGACTAAAAATTCTTTACTATAAATACTTGAAGTAAATATGTCGTGATTACAGGTTGTGTTCACGGGGATAACTGTTCCAAGACGTGCCCAGACAGTTGTTTACACAACACGTGTCTCCAGGAGAATGGACACTGTAAAGGTAAATGATGAATACAGTACGTAAAGGTTCATTCCAGTCTAGTCAACCCTCAGAGGTGGACACCGTTCCAGTCTAGTCAACCCTCAGAGGTGGACAACATTCCAGTATAGTCAACCTTCAGAGATGAATACCATTCCAGTCTAGTCAACCCTCAGATGTGGACCCCATTCCAGTATAGTCAACCCTCAGAGTTGGACACCATTCCAGTCTAGTCGACCCTCAGATGTGGACACCATTCCAGTCAAGTCAACCCTCAGAGGTGGGCACCATTCAAGTCTAGTCGACTTTCAGATGTGGACACCATCCCAGTCTAGTCAACCCTCGGATGTGCACACTATTCCAGTCTAGTCAACCCTCAGGGGTGGATACCATTCAAGTCTAGTCAGCCCTCAGAGGTGGACACTATTCCAGTCTAGTCAACCCTCGGATGTGCACACTATTCCAGTCTAGTCAACCCTCAGGGGTGGATACCATTCAAGTCTAGTCAGCCCTCAGAGGTGCACACTATTCCAGTCTAGTCAACCCTAAGATGTGGACATCATTCAAGTCTAGTCGACCCTCAGATGTGGACACCATTCCGGTCTAGTCAACCCTCAGATGTGGACACTATTCCAGTCTAGTCAACCCTAAGATGTGGACACCATTCAAGTCTAGTCGACCCTCAGATGTGGACACCATTCAAGTCTAGTCAACCCTCAGAGGTGGACCTTCAGTTGTGGACACCATTCAAGTCTAGTCAACCCTCAGAGTTGGACACCATTCAAGTCTAGTCGACCTTCAGATGTGGACACCATTCCAGTCTAGTCAACCCTCAGATGTGGACACTATTCCAGTCTAGTTAACCCTCAGATGTGGACACCATTCAAGTCTAGTCGACCCTCAGATGTGGACACCATTCCAGTCTAGTCAATCCGCAGATGTGGACACCATTCCAGTCTAGTCAACCCTCAGATGTTGACACCAGTCCAGTCTAGTCAACCCTCAAAGGTGGACACCATTCCAGTCTAGTTAACCCTCAGATGTTGACACTATTCCAGTCTAGTCGACCCTCAGATGTGGACACCATTCCAGTCTAGTCAATCCGCAGATGTGGACACCATTCCAGTCTAGTCAACCCTCAGATGTTGACACCAGTCCAGTCTAGTCAACCCTCAGATGTGGAGACCATTCCAGTCTGTGGACACAATTCCAGTCTAGTCAACCCTCAGAGGTGGACACCATTCAGGTCTGGCCAACTTTTAATGCTCATACCTTGGTCAGACCTGGTCATACTTGAGTGATTACTAGATATAGGTAAATTCCAAAAATGATAATAATAATTACTTGTTAACTTGTTCTAAATGTCAAGTCTATCCGTCCACAATATCACCATGGCCAATATACAAGTCAAATACATTTACATACAACGACCATGCACTGCGATAAGAGTTGCCCGCCTACCTGTACAGTAAACGTGTGTGACCAGACAACATATTCATGTACAGGTAAGCATTAAGTCGCAAATATCCATCTGTAAAAATATATTTGTGCTATTTAAAAAAAAACAGAGATACAAAATACTAGAACAATAGATTTGTGTGATGTACAAGGAGAAACCACCAGTGTTTCGGAAGGGAAGCCGTCCTGAATAAGTAACCTGTGGTTCGGATTAAGGTATAAAGTTGGAGTCATTAAGGGACTTTGCTATGTGACGTAAGAGTGGTCTTACGGAATTTAAAACGTTATGAGATAATACGAGTATAATATTGTTTAACTTGTAATTTGTTTAACGACGATTAAAAAAGGCTCAGGCTATGAGGTGTTGTCCTCAAGGTAAGACTATTACAATTACAATGCTCAAGCATACCTAAATATGATTGGAAACATATAATGCATTAATATGGTTATGATAGAAAGGAAGTCTCAGATAGAGGCACGAAACGTGTTTTGTTTGATTTCCTTATCTGGAAAAATAAACAACTAAAATTTAACTTATACTTCCATTGTACATTAACATATTGGTCTATTTCAGACAACTTCAATGCCAGTGCAGCTGGAATTGGGACCGGATTTGGACTGATCATTGTTGTTATGACCATTATGATCCTTGTTCTGGTCAGACGCCTCTGGGAGAAGCAGTCGAACAGCTCGACTCTCACTCAAGTGACTGCTAGGTCCGAGTTGAAGACGCAACAGAAAAACACAGGTAGTATTTATTACAATGTGATCGGTCTTTATTTGTCCGGTGCCATAATTATCATGTATCCTGTATAATAACGTTTGTAAAAAACATATGAACGACTGACTTTCCATTGCATTTTTAACTCCATCGCAATTCTTGTCAATTCAAGTTTTAAAAAGAGTAATGGTATATGGATATACAATTTTTGGAGCTAAAATTTGTTAAACTTGTTAATGTTTAGTTAAAATAAAATAAATCAATAACAAAGACGAATGCTCGTTTTTAGTACATTTTTATTCATCATAAAATACATCAATCAAACAACGTTATAAGATTTAAAGCAATATCACTTAGGAGATAAACAAGATTTTTCATTAATAATTGGTGCTTAATACTATGTATTCTAGATGCCATATATGATGAGATAGACAACATGTGGACGGATGACGAGAACTATGAACTGATTGGCCTTCCACAGAACCAACCAACACATGTTTTCTAGAATGTTACCAAGACAAGTGTATAGTAAATGAGGACAATACTATATTCAACTCTACAAAAACGCAGGAAGAATTGAAATACATGGAAAGGGAATTAACCTTTTCATCGTTAACATAATCAATATCATTAGGTCTAAATAGACATTGTGTTCATAAAGTACTACAGAACTATTCTAATAGCTTTCCTGAAACAATTCTTGTGTTTTCAAAGGTGTTTTTTTTTTTTTTTTTTTGAAGAACTATCCAGTATTGCTTCGTCTTTTGCGTAAGTAGATGTATTTCATTCGTTCTCTAACTTGGCAAAACGTATTAGAATTATCGATGGTATTGATAAGGCTGTCATATTTATTGTCATTACTTCGTATCACTAAAACAGCACAATTCTATGTTAATATTTCAACTTTCATGAATGAGTCGTAGTAAGTAATTTAAATGTTTTTCTATTACCTAATGCCAAACAGAGACAACGTACTTATGAATAGCTGTATCGACTTGAACTCAATGGCGAAAAGTATCCTGTTCAAGGAAACAACACAGCTCCCGAGCCCGGACTCGAACTACATCTTACCACTAGATCCGCAAATATAACCTGTGTGTTTCGTTTAACTTCATTTTTATAGTGATACGACTGTCATTAAATTGGGAACTTTTTAACCTCCCTATCCAGAGTTTTACACGTTTTTCTATCTTTTCAATCCTATTTATCAACTCTTGAATTATATTAATTGGTGACTAGTCCTAAAAGGACGGAATAGCTGAATGATGTAACTAACATCACTGACGAGTCCTAAAAGGACGAAACAACTGTATGATATCTCGAACGTCAATGAAGGGTCCTATAAGGACGAAACAGCTGTTGCTGTCCCTAACACCATGTCAAAGAAGGACGAAATAACTGTGTGGTGTCCCTATCATCTTGAGCTGGTAATTAAGGATACTAAGCGATAGGAAGGGATATGAGGAATACAAAAGGAGGATATCCGCCTCTACCGGTGTGTATTGTGTGAACACTAACGATTTGTGTCGAGTTTATAGGGTGATGTTGCCACGATTTGTCTTGTCTTACTCACTTTGTCAATTTTCTAATAATAATATACATCAAAAGTTCGTTATCTCGAGCTGTGATTACTCGAAGACTGATTAACTCGAAGTAAAACTATATAATATAATAAAATCATTTGGTTATCTCGGATGACAGTTTGGACAGTTTTTTTTCCGGGGCTCGATCGACGTCCAGATTAGGCAGTTTGATAAAAAGCATTTATTACATTGTCAAGACAGCTCATTCACAGAATCAACACTTTGATACATAATTTACATATACCCAGAATATGCAAACATTTCTGATCTTATTTGTAATTATAAAATGATTCAATATCACAATCGAATTTTAACGGCACTGCAGCCCTCCTTGTTTAACATTCTGCAAAACGATTTAATTACTGGCTGAATTTCTACACTGACCCCTAGAATGATTGCTGAGTGAAGAGAGTGGATAAAACAAGCGGTATGACAGAGTTTTGTTTTTTGCGGCATTTGATTATCTCTCATACAAATGATGCTTTGCGGTGTTACTAGCAATTCGTGTGTATACTGTATGCAGTCCTTCGTATAAGTATATCAAAGGTCTATGGGGCCGCGATGGGCGAGTGATGTATCCCGACACTTCACCACTAGCCCTCCACCTCTGGGTTGCGAGTTCGAAACCCACGTGGGGCAGTTGCCAGGTACTGACCGTAGGCCAGTGGTTTGTCTCCGGTTGCTCCGGCTTTCCTCCACGCACGTCCTTAAATGAACCAGGCTGTTAATAGGACGTTTAACAAAAAAAAAAAAACAATCAAAGGTTCAAATGAATAATAAAGTATCTCTATCTCCGGAGAAGAGTTTAATATGGGGTACATATTGATGCATTTCATTATAATCTGTCATTTGTATAAGACATGAAATAAGCATTTCAGTGTCCATAAAGACTTATCTTTACACTCATTATAGGATTTAAATGACAGTCTTTATTTGACTGTGTGCTAGTCATCATAGTTTAGGCATTGACGAACTAATACGGTGTGTATAGAACGAGATATTGTATGGAAGGAAGTGTAACGGGATATTCCTGTAACCAAGCGTATGTGTAGAAAGTAGGTCAGACTTTAAATAATTCATTCAAATACACATAATAACACGCAAAGAAACCTCGGGAAAGGGGAAAGGTTTGCACAGATATCTCATTTCACCGACGCTAATAACACGCAGAAGCGGAAAGGGGACAGCATTTTAAGAAGGCCTATCGGCATTTGGTCTTTTCATAGTTAATATTTTGTATGTGTCATAACGTCACAATCTAATTTGAGAGTCTGTTTTTATTTACGAAACAGAATTCAATGTTGGTAACCATAATAAGTTTTAAATCCATTGTTTGTGTTTTCTCCATTGACCGCATATAATTACAACATATCACCTCCTTAACTTTACGATGGTGGGTAAATGGAAAGGGAATTTTTTGTTTAATTCAGGGAAGTTCTTAAAGCATGCATTTGTATATTAAAATCTCAACTTTATTGAACTTAGTTTCAGAGGACAATGGTCTATATTTATTTAATGTTGTTAGGGTACAGGTGCGTAAAACCGGTTTTTCTAATATCTAAATTAAAACGTCGTGTCTGTTAACATACAAGTCCACACTGACCGGCAGTCAACCTACTTACTTCCTGATTGTCGATACAGCCAGTACACAGAGTAGACTGTCATGTCGACTAGAAACATTTTACGAAATTGGGAGATATTTTTAATCCTGGTGTTTATAGTACCGGCAACAAGACCTGAAAGTAAGTTTATGCTTGAATTAAGACAAAAGCTTCTTCAGATATCCATTATATATTGTTAAATGACTAAATATGTATGAATGTGAGAATGTGAGCTTAATGATCAATGTTTATTGTACGATCGAAATATTAGACAAGGCGCTTTCTGTTGATGTTTCTCTGTTATACCATTCTTTATTTTAACTTTAAAGTTGTAAACTTCAATGACCTGAATAACACAAACGTCATAGTTGATAAGTATATTATATTGAAATACTTGTCAGGATTGTACACATACTACTAGTATATCTGTATTGGGTCGTATAGGTACATATACTGTTAAGCATAAATCTATATATATCTACATCATGCACTTATTGGTATTGAAGAAATAACCTTTAGTATTTCTATTACGCTGGTGAGCAGTCGTGGTGAGGATCGCCTCCGTGAGTGCATTGGTTATATGGCAGATTTATGCAAGTGTTTTGCCTCAAATTTTGATGTTACATGTTGTATTTTCCCAAGGATGTCTGATTGACTGTCTTCTTTTTGAATATCAACATTGTTCATGACTGTGTGAGCAGTTTTTGTTGCTGGTGACTGGTATCTTATATATAGCTCTCACCTGAACGCGCACCTGTGTAACGTACACGTGTCATAATTGCCTCGTGCGTTCCAGTACATACTTTTATGGCCAGTATGGGTACCAACCAAACCCCAGTACCTGACTATAAGTGTGAGAACTTCTCAGATATATCTGAATGTTTCAAAAGTCTTCACCGCTCCTTTTCCCAAGATTTGAAAAATGTTAAAGAAGACCTGTGTGTTCTTAATGAAAAAGTCAATGTCCTGGATTCGGCAGCTACCTGGGTCAACTCAGAAATAAACGATATGCATAGCAAACATCTTCCGACCATAAGAGATAATTTAGAAGAGGAAAGGAATGAACGGTTAGCTCTTGATCTCTGGGGGAGGAAATGGAATCTTGTGGTTAGGGGGATACCTGGAAACATTAAGGAGTTACCCAAAGATACACTAAAAAAATTTCGTGAGTTCCTTACAGACGAATTGAAGTTGGATGGTTCCTACGTAAACTCCATATTGGTCCAAGCGATACATCGTCTACCATCTGGAGATGAGGCCAAACGGAACATCATTGTTAGATTCGTGTCCCTTATAGACAGGGACACAGTCCTGAATCAAGCCATTAGAATACTGAGACCTAGGTGTGGAATGGCTGTGATAACTGACCTGCCACCAGAACTGTCCAAACGAAGGGGGGAGTTATTAAAGCAAAGAATGACAATGCCGGAATCACAACGGAAGAAAACGCGTCTGGTCTACAGGAAGGAAGCACCATTCCTGAAACTAGTAACTAAAGACTAAAAAAACCTGTCATTACTTGAATTACATGTTGATATGAACTGATTGATGCTGACGTACGTTATACATGTACCGTACTATAATTAACTAATTAAGTCTATGGAACAATTAATTATTGTTTGTGGGTCCATATACTTATTGTCGGTTTTAAATCCGAGACTCTATCAGATAGATCTAGTCTACTCTTCTATAATGTCACTACATAAGTATAATATATAATAAGTGCTATGTACATCGTGTATAGATATATTTTTTTCACTTATTATCTATAAGTAAGACCCTATCTATACAATATATATATACATGTATGTTCGGTGATTAAATCTTGTCTGTATACATATACATGTAGGCCTGATTGTTATACGGATAACTAGAGCTAGATTCTAGTAGGAATTTTAATCTACATCATTTAAATAGAACCTGGCCGAGTGTTATAATTGATAATGAGACCTGTGAATGTACAATGTATCTCACTAAAAATATTGCATCCACATTTCTTTGAAATATGTCATCCTATTTCGACTACATCGTTTGAATACACCTTGTTTTTGTTTCTTCTCAAGGTCAAATGTGCATTATTTTAAATTGTTATACACTTAATTTGGATATTGGGTACTTTAGCCTGATGATATATCTTTATTGACTCAGTATAATTTTTCAACAAGTTTTATCGACTAGCTTAGCCTGATCACTTTGTTACCAAATGTGTACTAGGTGCGTATACCAATCGTGTTAATCGATAGTAAACACATGGGAAGTGAAGATGACTGCATGACGTCCAATCAAGGTGTAAGTTCTTCTCAATCGATGTCATTTTATAATTATCCATTTATAATTAACGATGCTTTTATTCTTGATAGCGTTTCTTTACTCAACGTTCAGAACTTTGCTGTATCACATGTATGTGTGTACAGGTCTTCAACACGTGACGTATTATAAGTTGTATCATTTACTGTTTGACAAAAAATTTGAACTCAGATGTTTTTCCTTACTTCCATTTGGTGGGAAGTAAGTTTGATGCTAGACCATGTTCGTCATCCATGAGTTGAAGGCAAGGTGGTGTCAGTAGGCACAAATGGACAATTAATGTCTAAAACTCTTGGTTGATGGATTAGGCCTAGTTGCCAACATTTATCTTATGATCTACTAATTTTAATCATGAGGCGAGTATTATATAATTGATAATATAGTCTTTAAACCACACTTTTTCTTGTGAATGTCATTGTATAATGATACATGATAAACATGGTATAACCTACATGAATCAATTACCTCCTTTGTTTTGAATATATGGATTTAATCTCAATTTTTCTAATAATTTCCTTAAAGTCATTGATTGTTTTATATATTTTATTGCCAATGTAGTACTGTTGTGCATCAAAATATTATTAATTAATAGAAAAAACCTTGCATATAAGAAATACATATGTACATGGAGGAGATCAACTTCACCAACTACAATGTACCTGTCCTCATTTTTGTTTTGTGTAACTGTTTTGTTTTGTAAGATTTGATTTATATTATTCTTTGTAAGTATGAGTGTGTATGAATGTAGATTAAGTATGACTTGCTTTTTATGTCTCTTTACTACTAACTTAAAGTATTACCTTTTGGTAATTGTAATTCTACTTATCATGTCAGGTAACATACACATAAATCCAGGTCCATCCTCGACTTCTTCTGATGAAAAATATTCCTTCAATGATCTTTCAATACTACACCTGAATGTTAGGTCTCTAAGGAACAAAATTGATCTAGTTGATGCGGAATTCTGTGATAATGATATCATATGCTTAACAGAAACTCATCTGGACTCTAATATATTGAATACTGATCTACAATTAAAATCCCATCCTAATTTGTATAGAAGAGATAGACAGCTTCAACAAGGTGGTGGCATTTTGATTTACACTAAAAGTAATATCCTTGTTAATCGCAGAAGTGATTTAGAAACTGAAAATATTGAACATATTATTTTAGAAATTAGATCCTCAAATAAAAAAATACTTCTTTGTTGCTTGTATAGACCTCCCAATACAACAGTTGAATATTGGAACAAACTTGATAATACATTAGATAACCTTATTAATACTACTTATAACATTATTATTACTGGTGATATTAATGTCGACCTACTAAAGATGAAACCTTCTTCTCATCTTTTTAAGCTTTTAACTAAATATCAATTAAAAAACCTTATACAAACGCCGACACGTATTACTAATACCACTGCTACATTGATAGATGTTTTTATTACCAACAATGTGAATATTTTTAATTCAACACTAGTCCTTTCACCCCTTTGCAGTGATCACTGCCCAATCCTAGCTAATATCTGTTTTAAAACTTTAAAAAGCAAACCATACAAAAAAAATATCTTCAATTTTAATGAAACAAATTGGGATAATATTAACAATGAGTTACTTAACATTGATTGGGATATTATTTTTAATGATAGTAATAATATTAATGAATTATATTCTATTGTCTTAGAGAAAATAAACACTGCTACTAGCACACATATACCACATAAAACAGTTATTGTACATCCTAATGATAAGCCGTGGATGACCGGTGAAATAAGACATAAATTGAGACAAAAGAACAGGTTACATCGATTAGCTAAACAAAAAAACAGGGAACAGGACTGGGCCAAATTTAGGAACTTTCGGAATGAAGTAATTGATTTGATTAGGCAAACTAAGGATAATTACATGACAAAATTACAGAGTTATCTTGCTGATAAGTCTACTAATCCTAGAAGATGGTGGCAAATTGCTAAAACGATGGGGAAAATTACTAATAATAGCAAACAATCATTTCCTTTAAAAAACAATAATGAAGTTCTTATTCATCCACTGGATAAAGCTGAAGCATTGAATACCCACTTTACTAGTATTGGCTCTGATATTACTGACTCTAATCTACCCGACTTACCTCCCCTGTCCCATGTTGAACTATCTGATATTATTATAACTGAACAAGATATAATTGATCAACTTCACATTCTAAATAAAAACAAACCAGCTGGACCAGATGGTATTTTACCAGTTATTATTAAACATATCTCGCCATCTTTAGTATATCCACTTAAATTATTGTTTAATAAAACATTATCTACTGGAGAAATCCCTGATATTCTAAAAGTTGCTAATGTTACTGCACTTTATAAAGGAAAAGGTGAAGTTAGTGACCTTAATAATTATAGACCCATAGCGGTCACATCTGTCTTTATTAAAATTTTAGAAAAAATTATTTTTAAATATACATATAATTATATTTCAAGTCATAATATGTTAAGTGAACATCAGTCAGGTTTTCGACCCACCGACTCTACAGTTAACCAGTTAACTGATATATATAATACTATAAGTAGTACATTAGATCAAGGCAAAGATTTGCGCTTTGTTTTCTGTGATATAAGTAAAGCTTTTGATCGCGTATGGCATTTAGGTCTATTACATAAATTGAAATCTTACGGTATTAAAGGTAAATTATATAATTGGTTTAAAGCTTACTTGTCTGACAGAAAGCAAAGGGTAATCTTTGAAGGGTATCAGTCTAGCACTAAACCTATATCGGCAGGAGTCCCTCAAGGATCTGTCCTTGGTCCATTTTTGTTTCTTCTTTTCATTAATGATATTACTAATAATATAAACAGCAATATAAAACTCTTTGCTGATGACACCTCTCTATATGTAATAATACAAAATAATAATGATTTAGATACACCTTCTTCACTGCTTAATAATGACTTAGCCTCTATTTCTGACTGGGCATATAGATGGCAAATTCTCTTCAATCGTAATAAAACAATAGCTATGAACTTCAGTCGTAGACAAAACATTGATTATCCACATCTTTTGTTTAATAATAATCTAATTGTACAAAATGAATCTCATAATCACTTAGGGCTAACCTTTAATAGTAAAGGAACATGGGCGAACCATATTTCTAATGTGTATCAAAAAGCTAACTCTAGATTAAGTTTACTTCGTGTATTAAAAAAATTAGTTGATAGGAAAACCTTGAAAACTTTATATACTTCATACATAAGACCAATATTAGAATATGCTGATGTAGTTTGGGACAATTGCACTCAAGCCGAATCTGATCTTCTTGAATCTATTCAACTGGAAGCCATGCGTATAATAACAGGTCTCAGAAGAGGTACTTCTCACCATATCTTATATAATGAAACTCAACTAGATCCTTTAAGTAAAAGAAGACAGAATCATAAACTTGTATTAATGTTCAAAATTATTAATAACTATACTCCATTGTATCTCTCTAATATTATACAACCATATTTAAATGTAAACAATATATACACCTTTAGAAATAACAGAGTATTTAATATACCACAGTCACGAACTAATAGCTACATGAAAAGTTTTTTTCCTTCAACTATGACTATGTGGAATTCACTTGATATTTCCATTAGAGACTCTATTACAATTTCTTCTTTTAAATGTAAGTTAAAAACTACTAATGATATAACTATTTCTGAACTTTTCATTAATTCTGCTCCCAGACAACTTAACATAATTTTATGCCAACTTAGAAATTTTAAAAGTGACCTTAATTATGATAAACATTTTGATCACCTGATTGATAACCCATCCTGTGTATGTGGTGCTCCTAGTGAAGATTTAGTGCATTTTTTCTTTCAATGTCCCATGTATTCCAATTCTAGGCACCATATTCTATCCATCTACAACTTGTTAGGTTATATAAATCTTCAATGCCTAGTGTGTGGCATCATTAATGCTCCTGATCATTTAAATATCTCTATTCTATATCATGTAAACTTATATATTAAATCCTCAAAACGTTTTTCTGTGTATAAATAAGAAACTATATGTAATACTGTCTTTAGTAGTAATACAATTATATACATTTACTCAACTATTATAGCAAGTTTGTTATGTTAAATACTCATCCTTATAACATTCTAGTATGAAAGTATGAATGAATGTGTGTGAGTGAGTTATTGTTGTTTATTACATTACATATAACTTTTCATTTTAGGCTTGGTGGAAATATGTTGTGTCTTCACTTTATCAAATAATAGTTTTGTTTTCTTACTAAGTAATTTTGAATAGTAGTTATCTCTATAATTATAACACCTATTCTATTTAATTTCATGATGAACATATAATTCCTTACAGTAATCCCTTTTTGAATTAGATACTATACATGTAATGATATATAATTTCTGTAGAAATAATAAAGTGAAACATATCATCTTTCTACCAAGCCTAACCGGAAGTAATAGAAGAAGACTGATATAGGCATTGCGCCTGTTGTCTTATTCTTTTGACAATACTTTGTATTTATTTATATTTGTATTGTTAATAAAATATTTCTGAAATGAAATATTACGCTGTACAAACGTGTAAGCAAATAAAGGCTAGTTTTTTTTATATCTCATATCAGCGTAAGGAGGTGGGTTGGGGGTCACCATATCCGCATTCTCCAAGTATCAAAATCAATGTATATATTTATCATATACACATGCAGTGTTCACGACTTAGTTGTAGACTTCTAGACAGTTGTGTGACCGACGGATTCGTCTATAAACAATGTATTAGACTGGTCAGCTGTTTTAAAGGTGACACCCGTTACACATCATCGGTTACACACATGTGTGGCTAAGGTGTATTTATTTCTTAAAATGCCTTAGCTGATTGACAAGGGTATTTAAACTGAACGGTTGAAGGCCTGAAATGTAAGAGAAACAATACTATTTCTATTCCCCTGTATCAAGTTTTGATGTTTTGATTTATTTTATATATAAACAAATAATTGAACCGTTTATACTGAGCTGGTATATCGTGTTAGTGTTGTAAGTGGTGGGAAAGCTATCGCGAATTGAGTGAGCAGCGATACGACCGCTTTGTACAGCTTTACATCAGATTAACTTTATTGCTCGTTCAACCGGAAATAACCCTGAATGCCCTGTGGCAAGACACTTCATTGTATTTTAATTCAGGTGAAGATTGGCGAACTTTATACCAGGAAATTATTGTCCACATCAGAAAAAAATACTCATTTGAAAGTCTCTCTGGTCATATGCGAGATGATTATAGTAGGTTATCATGAATTTCTATTACATTTTTAAGCTCACATTCATCTTATTACGGAAAAATCGCCACATTTCAATGTTAACGACAGTTTACCGGAATCCAGAGATCATTAGTAGATATTTATACAAACTGATAGGTTGACTACAAGTACACTTATATTTTAGTTTTCTTTCTATTCTATTTCCATTATTAATTTCAATTGCTATTTTCTAATTAAGATGTGCTACTAAAATAGTGATGGTGCATTGAAATATCTAAACATATATATTCCGTCTTAAATAAGCGCGATTTAAGGGCTGATGTTTCGGCACCCTCAAAATTAGTATACCAATTTATAGGCATGCTCACATTCTATATATAGTCATCATTGTCATTGTAAAGAAAAATAACTGTATATCCCCAATGCGTTAATATCGTAATGCGAAAAAACACACACCAATCTTTTCACGCACTGTTTCCTCATCAAGAGTGCTTCCTTGAGATTTCTTTTCGGGTTTAAGGTCAAATGTCATGTTAACTGCAGAAAACATAAACAAATGGTTTTTTGACAATGATTCAAGTTCAAGAGTTGAAAGGTCAGGCTCTAATTTCACGTTCATCTTCCTCATTCAGAGTCCTTGCTTGGGGTTTTGTCAAAATGTCAAATGTCAAATACACTCTTACTATATCCGGAAACTTGGAAAATTTACATCCGGGAGGAATATCGTTTATTTATGTCTTATAAGTAATTGTTTTAGGGTAATATCTTTTCAAAAAGAAACAATTTATTGTATCAGTTGGCAATTTTGAAAAAAAAATACTGGTGGTTTGGGTAGGTATTTAGGGATTAAAAGAAAGGCACAAGGGCTGTTCATTGGACAACCCTTGTGTAATCTCACACCGATCAAACCGGAAATAAGCGACCAACACGAGGCTAGCTAAACTCTTATCTAAGGATTGAGATTGATATAATCTATTACCATCTTGGCTATGAGACAGGGGGACCTCAAACGGGTGGGGAGTGAAACAAGAGGATGATTACTTTTCTCTTACCTTGTTTACCCGCGTATATCTGTATCTAACGTTCTAAGTATTGCTTATACAACAAAGCAATATGATTTTTACGTGACGGGATTGAATTGTCGACATGACGTCATTGTATTGTTTCCGCGTGCATTCAATTTGTTAGAATGTTCAAAGAGCTAAGGGTGAAGAAGGAGAGTATGTCTCACGGGTGAAGTTGTGGATATCCCTGTCCACAATAAGATAAATCCCTGTGCAACGCATAGACCATTTTTTATCATTTTTTCTCGTATACTCCATTTAAAAAGTATACAGTAACAGCATTTATTTCAATTTATGTTTTTATTTCCGTGTGATCTTTTAACCTCGCCGGTTACGAATAACGTAAATATGAACGAATACTGTTCCCTCGGCGTCCGAGCTGACGTCGGCGTCATATCCCGAATTTTCACGGGTTTCCATTCTGTCTTTAACAAACCATACTTCGTGCTGTATTGTTTCTTTCTTTTTCTAAATATTTTCTTCTTTTTTACCATTTTCAAAATATCCCGTCACTTTCATTTGATCCAAATATCTTAATTAAATCTTGACATGTTGAAGTATGATGTATGAAGATGTGAAAAATCCATTACTCCTAAGTAAAGTTTAATGGTTATTTTGTTATTCATATTGATTAATTATATCCTGTATTGGTCAATTGGATAGGCATTCGTAATGTTTTGCAAAAGATCTTATGTTTTTTTTTTTTTTTTTTTTTGTTAATCTTTCCTTTCATCTTTTTTGATTAAAAGTATGATTGATTATATCCCATGTTGACCTTTTAAAAAAGGTTATAATTGCTATAATTATGTTATGAGTTTTACTTAGTCATTCCTAGCAACCCATGTTTAATTTTCTTAAAAAATATGTTTATTGTTATTAACATAATCACTCACTCCCTTATAAGTCACCAGTAGTTTGTTTACATGTTACTTCATTCTTTGATTTCATTTTCATTTTAATTCTATATGAACACTGTGCTGTCATTATCATTCTCCCGTCAATTCATCAATTCATTACATAAGAAGCTTTGCTGTCTCTGTACCCTACCTTTCAGTGTTTGTTACAGAAGGTACCTGTTCCTTCCTGTCGAGCGTTCAATTATTAGAGAAACAGAAAGCAGATATTAAGTCTTCATTGAAATATATATTTTGATATTATGAAAGCCTGTTCAGACAATTTTCGTTATTACGCGAAACTAACGCCTTATATCGCGAAACTTTCGCGTTATTACGCGAAACTAACGCGATATATCGCAAAGCTTTCGCGTTATTACACGAAACTCACGCCGTAATATCGCAAAACTGACGCGTTATTACGCGAAACTAACGTGTTATATCGCTAAACTTTCTCGTTACACGAAACTGAAGCGTTATATCGCAAAAGTTTATGACTTTGACTTTTCCTTTTTTCTGATTGGCCCATTGTAAACATTCTCACTTTGCTCAAATATTATTATCAACCCCGAATCCGCGCTACAGAGTGATATAACCGCACAATAACTCTAGTTCGAACCAAAATATAATAACAAGGGACTTATCCGCAATCCGTGACGTCAAATCCAGGGTGACATGAGGATGTGAAAATCCATTACTCCTAAGTAACTAGATTACACACACAAATATAGTAACAAGGGAATTTCCAACTATCCGTTTCGTCAATAATGTATGCTTACATGTACATGCAAGTATGTGCTCCCGTTTAATAGACTGAATTATTAAATGTTTTAGCATTTACATTTTGTTGAATTTTAAGCAATAATAAATAATGAAGTTTAAATTCATTGCTGATTTTGACTAAATAATTGTCATTTTGAACTTTTCTCCAGTCGATCACTATTATTTAGTCAATCCTATGAAAGATAATGATAATCATTCTGTAATATAAAAATGTTGCAGTTTTGTCAAATGATAAAGCAGTTATCTACCTGCTTTCAGGTGAATATGATGACCTTCAGCCTCGGAAAATATCATTTTGTCGAGTTTATAAATCATCATATTCACCTGAAAACTGGTCGGTAATTGTATAAAATATCACGAAACTTTTGCGTTATTATGCGAAGCAGGTTATATAAGACGATGAAATGGTTTCAGAGTATCAGATACTGACTGTAAAGATGGAGGGCGAGAAGAAAGATTTGTATTTCTGTCCAGAATTTTGTAATTCATTGAGAATGAATAATGCAACATTGTATATATCATAGAACTTTTTTCCTTATTGTTAAACACTATCGTTTCAAATATCGTTTAAGTGTTGAATCGCTTAAAACAACTTTATCCACTATAGTTAAAAAAAACTCAAATTTTAGCTTGGGATAGGCCAAGCTCAAAATAAAATCTCACTAAACTGTTGTGCCTCATGCCAATGCTCTCCAAAGGAGCCGATACTTCTTATATAGAGACCAACCAACCAATTGTTTTCCCATAGACTTTAGTGTTAACGTTTTGGAGTATTTCATTCAAATTCTTGAATTCAACATGGTTTATAACAAAAGTTTAGGGTCTGATATAACACCTAGTCAAAAAAAAAAAGTTGGGTCCTTCAGCTCAAATTTTCTCCAGTGTAGCCATTTTGAAAATAGGTGAATTTCGCAGTAAAAATTCTCAAAAATCATAAATGTTTACCTGTTTATTATAATTACCTGAACTTTTGGGAAAAAAATCAATCGTACTTACGAAATTTATATCAACATTTCTTATTGCTAGTTACCTATCAGGCTACATATCTATTTTCTCGCTTCATAACATACTGGCCAATCAGTGGCTGCCAGACATTTTATCCTTGGCTCAACTTTCTATACACAGGGGCTGTTTCAAAAATATATTTTTTTTTAATTGGTTGGTTGTTCATATTCGTGATATACTGAAACGCGTTAGTTTCGCTATACAACGCGAAAACATATTATTTTCTTTTACGAAAATGGCCCGAACAGGCTTTCGTACTATATGACACTAATCGTACTAGGGTAACAATAGTATTTATCATATATATTGTTTTCATCATTGGTTAAGTTCTTGCCAGTATGTACATCAATGTTCATTCAATATTTTATTATTATACTTGTGGTTACTACAATTCTATTCTTTTACTTCATTGTCATTTTCATTAACTTTATTTGAAATTTCCTGCAGTTATTGTCATTATAAAAGACCCTTGTATATTGTGTGCTAATATGAGTCTGATTTTGTTTATCATATTGAAAAGTGTGTTTTTATTTTTCTGACCTGCGCACATGTAGCTTTGGGGTTTGTTTATTGTTTTAAGAGATTGAGGGAGTGATTGAAGTGTGCTTTTGAAAGCTTGAAATAAAAACTAACATTTTAAATACATTTTATGCTTAATTGCGTAAACTCTTTGTTTTTAGAACATATCGTTTCAGGGATTTGCTTTTTTTTTTATTCCCCATCAGGTAATGTCGCTTTTACTGGAACTGCAAGACAATCATCAGACGAACAATCGAAATGGGGAGCCGGAAGAGCTATAAACAATTGTACGACTCAAACTGTAGCTTCTCTATGTTGTTCTCACACCAAAGCAAAAAAATTTAAAAAAGCCTGGTGGCGTGTGGATTTAGGACAGACGAGGACTATACAGTACATCACCATTTACTACAGAGGTGGGTTGTCTTTCTAGACTTGCATATTGAAACCCTCAAACAGTAGTACGGAATCGCTAACTCCAATACCATTAGTGAAACTCATTTCATATTAGGGGGCCACACAAGCTGACATAGGCAAATGTGGAAAACATTTCTTTTAGCTGTAAGTTTAAATCATATGGATCGTGTATAATTCTTGTTACACTAACCATAAATTTGTTTAAAATTAGTGCCTTTTGAGATAGAATGTTTAAATCAGAGACTGAGTTAGCAGGCTTTCGTTCGAATCCGAAATATTCTCCTTTGAGTAGGTTAAAGAAAATAGGAAAGATGTATAGATTTATGGTCGGCAACACGATCTAATTTGAAAGTATTCCATTTCCAGGCGAAATGGGTTAGACGTGCTTGATACTTGTTGATATACCTAGTGGTTCCGTTGCCATAACCCAAATTCTCTTCTGAGAGTGTGCCTTAACCCGAATTTGATCTAGATTTGTATTTAAGTATTTCAGTATAGTTTACAGTATGTACAATTAACGATTCCACGATAATAAATAAGAAAAATATTACATTTCTGCTTATTGTCTGCTGCTGTTTAAAGTACAGTTTTTGAAATATAAAAAAAATATATGTATTTAACATACATGTTTATTTTATTTATCCTTTAGGGGGAGCTGGATATCGATTTGGCGGGTACTCCCTCTACCTGTCAAATACCACCAGCTACACACAGGGAGTTCTCTGTTATAAGGATAACAGTAGTTTGGCCTCAGACGTAGACTTAATACCCACACATCAATGTCCCTACGTAGCTCAGTATGTAATTGTCTACAACCAGAGAGACACTCCGAAAAAATACGACTGGTATGATGACTACGCTGTTCTGGAGTTGTGTGAAGTTCAGGTGTTTGGTAGGTAAACTAATATCTTACAATCGTTATATTATATTATATTTAACATATACAGTATATGCAGAATTTATCATGTGTACCAGATTGGCTTCAGGGCATTGCATACATTATTATTACTTCGAGAGGCTTACAAGTGTTACTTGCATGTATGTAATACTACAAACCAGGATACTAATAAAACAAATCTGTAACGGACGCTACATAGAAGTAATATTTCAAAACAATTGCAATCAAAGACATTGTGTCAACGATTGTTATAATATGTACTTGCCGAAAAAAAAAGTAAAATGTTTTATAGTAGGATTGTTAAAGGTGATCAGATTTGGCCGGGAGTGGCATTCGGCCATATAGTACCGAGCGACTGAAGTTACGACTGTAAGTCATTGTACTGCAAGGTTATTATCCTCATGTAACTACTACGTCATTAAATTAGTGCTTCTATATGAATGAATGGTAAAAATCATGATAATATATTAACGTTGTGTTATGTCAAATCTAATGTTATTTTACGATAAAAATATATTTTAATAGTATCATAGTGACATAGTTTTAAGAGCGACCTTTGATATAAATTTGTAACATTATTCTCCTTAAACACATAATATATAATCTTTGATATCAATGTAACTATGTGTAGATGATGTAACGACGTTATGATTGTATGGTAAATACACATTTATATATAAGCCTGTACGACGTTACTTGTAGTTTCACAAGAATACATTATGACTAGATTAAGGAAACGAGGCCTAAAATGTTTCTAAAATTTCACTATATACTCATAAACTTTTTTCAGGAACCAAATGAGAGATTTATGGGATAAATAAAGGAGATATTTAATACGAAATATATTGTAAGCCGCCATTATAGTATCGAACAATCTTTTGATAAACATTGTGAAAGACAGGAACAGTGACATTAATTTTGATAGGTGCATATTTAAAATATTCCAATACTCATTCCTAAACTGGGGCAGTAAAGTTCATTCGAAATCATGAGACCTATAAACTCTCTCAGATCATAATTATATATTGGAGCACAATTGCATACGCCAACTAAACACAATTTGATAACAATGCTTAAAAAGGCGCAGGCAGATACAATACATATTGTGTTTAATATTCGAAGGATGTCCAACCGGAAAGTATGGCAATGGCAATTGTAAAATTCCTTGCTCGCAGAGCTGCTTTGGGGGAAATTGCAACTCTGTATCTGGATCCTGTTTCTGTAAGTATTTGCTAGAAACAATATTGAGTTATGAAATATTTCATTTTATAGTACATATATAAGTATTTACAGGTGCACAGCATGTGTCAAGGAAAATGTATATTTCATCTATTGTATGAGTATGGAAATTTGATTTGTCTTTAATGTTAGAAAATACAAAACATATAATTAAAGATATGACACTTATGATTTATAATTCTGAACAGGTTAACAAACCGACCATGCCTCTATTTAAAGAAAAAAAAAAAAGTATTTTCTCTTTTGTACCTGATTTATCCGAAAGACAATACTGAATAATAAGAATTAAACATTACAGATTGCTTTGCTGGAAAATATGGGGATTTTTGTCAAATGCCTTGCACTGAAAACTGTAACAACACTTGCGAGAAAAATTCGGGACACTGTATAGGTAAGTAAATCATTCATTTAACTTTTCCTACTATCTGTTTACATACTTTAAAATAAATATGCAACCTTGATTGCATGTAAATATTGAAGCGTATTATTTAGCAAGTGTATAGCAATGTTGTTAACCATCAAGTAACATACAACGGGAATATATGAAGTACATGTAGCAGTAACATTCAACAACCAATAACTCATAATTACATGAAATTTTTAATCTAAACTCGAAATTCTGAGGATTGATCAGAATTCACGAGGTTATCTAATCAAAATCCAAGAAGAAGATGACATAAAAATATATCTCGTCGGAAATATGCTTAAACACAATCGGTTTACGCAACCAGTAACTGACTAACGACTGTTTGGTGGCAGTATCGTACAGTATATAAGATGTAAGAGACAAGCCCAAACATTACCTCTTACGATTATAGAGCTACCATGATGTAAACGTCCCTACTGTATAATGTGTTACGGTGTAATACGCTACATCTACTTACGTTCGTCCGATTTCAACAACAGTTACGCTTTTAACATTCTTCATCTCTTTATCTCTTCCCCATTTCCATTGCTGGACTGTCCATCACAGATTTCCAAAAATAGTTTTCGAGACATCCCCCAGTTATGGTAGTGTCGTATCTAAGGACGGGCAGACATTTTTTTTCGTTGTACATGGATACGAACCGCTGTAAAAGTGCGTGCGTTCATTGAGACAAGTATCAGTCTATCGATACATGCGCAAAGCGACACATCTCTCCATTATTATATAGTATACGTTCTCAATACACACGCCAACGGGTTTTTGTTTTCATTGTTCGCAATTGTAGAACTTGGATATGGAATTTGAAGAGGTAATTATATATATAAATATATATTTCATTTTACAAGAAAAGAAAATTTTGACAATACAATAAAGGGCCTCAACAAAAACATGCACCTTATAAAATTATAAACAGAGTATATATGAGTAAACTCCTACCTGAGTCTTTACAACTGTTACAGTATTATATCCATAGTTTCCATCGATATGTTTTCCGTGTCTTCGTATCATTTGTGCACGTGTCATAACGCAATTAAAGCGTGATAAAACTGCACTACTACACTACAACAGCCCTAATGTAGTATAGTGTAAACAATATGAATACATCCGAGGAGTTCCGGGTGCTAGTGTAGACGCGAGTAAAAATTGGAACTCCTCGGACTGTTTACTTGTTATCGAAATGGCTGCTCCCACGAAAAACACGTGAGAAAATGGATAGAGTATTTCGGATTAATTCGTTATGCATTTTCACCATTTATTTGGAGATTTTATTTTGAACAAGATTTGAAAGATAAACTGAGAGACACTGGCCATCTTTCTGCCCAGGTTACAGGTAAGTGCTTCGTCTGTTTGGTGTCGTTCGCGAATACAGTTGTAGGTCACGTGGTGTACAGATGTAGTGTAGGTGATACAGGTGTGCCACCGTAAACACCTGAGGTTAGAGTGAATGCGAGTGTGACGAAGCACGTTCTTTTTATAGCAGCGGCGGCTTGGTTGTATCCACGCATAACAAAAAAGAACAATGTCTGCCCGTCCTTAGATACGACACTACCATAACTGGGGAATGTCTCGGAAACGATTTTAGGAAATCTGTACATGTATTTTTTTTTTAATCTCAATCAGATGCTTTTTAACTTGCACTGTCAGCTTTAAGGCTTTTAACAGGAAGCTTTTTCCATCTTAAAACTAATGACTATATCCCAGATAGAGAAACTACTGTTGATATCATATTATTTTTCAGGATGCATTGCCGGTAAAACAGGCGATTTGTGTGATACTGACTGTCCAGTAAACTGTATAACATGCAACCAGACGTTCGCCACACAATGTTACGGTAATCAGAATAATAGTGTCGAAGTTAATATTTGCCTTTATTTATAGATACCAAAACACCAAATTTTGATGGTATTAACCATTTTATGAAAGGTGTAATATCATTATCGAATTATTTTTATTGTGATTATTCCGTATAGTATACTCTATAAATGATATGATAAGTTACTTTTTATACCCACATGATCAATCAATAAACAGACGAAAACAGACAAAACAAGGTAGATTCTGTTTGCTTGTATAAATTTTATTTTACTCTACCTTGTCGTTGATGTTACGATCTGTCTTATTGGTTAATCGGTAAGTAATTATGTCACATTTGGCAATCAATTTTATGTGTGATTTTCTAAAACAAAAATGTCCGTTTTTGCCAGTTTGAAGTACTTTCATTACGTGCCATTGACTTAGATTTAAGAAATGTCGATTCAGGAATATTCTTGTGTTTGCAAATTTGGTCATTTCCAGATGTATTTGTTACACTTACTTGGTAAAGACGTGGATGGATTAATGAGATCTACCCTCATAATACAGAGGTCACAATGTAAAAACAAATTAAGTACTTTCTAACTATAGTCAATGTGATGTTTTATGTTTATTATTCAGAATGCGTTAATGGAATGCACGGCGAGACATGCCACCTTGCTTGTTCTGACAGCTGTAAAGATAAAACATGCATGAAGGACAATGGATATTGCTTAGGTGATTATTACACAATTACGTCAGCCAAATATATTGTTTCAATCAGTTAAAACGTAACAAGGATCATGCATTGAAAGAATCTCCGTCCGTACGAAATCTATATGCAATAAAACAATCCTTACACGGACTCTTTTTGACAATTCCTTAAATCAGATTAACTCTCCGAATGGATCGATATTAGCATGTTCTGTTTGTAATTTTGCATAATTGCGTCTGAGATTTTTATATTTCATAGAATGTATCACCGGGAAATACGGCAATACATGTGGAAGTGATTGCTCAATAAACTGTAAAGACAGAAAATGTATAAAGAGTGATGGACATTGTTTAGGTAAGTAATTATAATAGATAAGAAGGCATTGATGAACGTATTTTGATGCACAGAAATTTTATTAATAACTATTTCGACAAAGTCAAAATCCATTATTCTACCCAAAAGACTTTTCATCTCACCTATGGTCAACATTTGAGAGTTTCTCACCCTGTGCACTATTTTAATTTCAAAACATCAAGCAGACAGTGAGTTTTTATTTCGTTCTTTTTTTTTCAAAACTTAATGTCTGTGTTTTTACGAAATTTCCTGAGACATTTCTGTTTAGACAAATACAAAGATAAATCTAGGTGGTCATTAAAATCTTCTTATTTTGATTGAAACCATTCAAGTCTTTGATCAATTATCAATAATTTGCTTAAATAAAGCTATTTATCTAAATCGATAGAACACTAGCATATGGCATTATTCTATTCTCTTCACGGATCTTAGTGAAAGTTCCGAGAAATTATTCCACCTGAAGGTTGATTATAGACAATAATAATAATCTAAGGTTCAATATTATTAACTAAACCGATAAATCTTTAAGAATTTTTCTTTTGTGTCATTTATGATATTGTGTCACATTCATACACAATTTGTGACATATCTGTGATACATAATTATGTTATATGTGTATATTTCAGAATGCGTTGATGGAAAACATGGAGACATGTGTGAAAGCGATTGTTCTAATAACTGCGAAAACAAATTATGCAAGAAGGATGGAAATTGCTTCGGTTTGTACTATGTGATGTGAAACACCATCTCAATTTTATTATGTAAGCTGTTGCAGTTTTGATAAATCCATTAAATCGTATGTGTAATATATATGTATTTAATACATTTTTAATCGTTTGTTAAACAGTTCTATGTTAATTCACACATATATTGATTAATCCGTATCATATAGGAATACAATTTATTTTCAGCATGTATTCCCGGCAAAAAAGGTAACCTCTGTGATAGCAACTGTCCTTCAAATTGTGTGACATGCCACCAAACGTCTGACCAATGTTTTGGTAAGTATAACTTTATATTCGCGAGTGTATATGATATCATATAATGTGGGGACACAACTCCCACTACAGACAAGAAGAACGGACTTGTCCAGATAGTTTGCATTTGAAAGTATAGACTTTTATTGTTTATTTTCTGTCAAGCAATACATGCAACAGGATTAAAATGAATCATACAAACTTGTTCTTAATAATAACATTCGGATTTCGAAGTCGTTAGCTCGTCTTTAAAAATATAAACATTTGTATTTGGGAAAAAGTCTTGTTAGGTAAAATCTATTTTTTTTTATGTACGTGATGAAAGGCACCAGTAAATACCTTTACAATTGTACTAGGGTTCTAATTGGTTTAAGGGTTGGTGTGGGGTTAACTACCATTTCCTTGAATCAAATATGTCTCATGACAATGCTATGGTAATTTCTACATTGCAAAATCTTATTTAAACTATGTCTATTTTTCGTTAAGATACATGTATTGCATTCACTATACATGTATTGCAACATAGATTCCAGCTGGTAAACCCACCCTCTAATTTCAGTATGAAGTATAGTTATATACAATTTGAGGCGAGCTTTGTACCGATGACGGTACTCTTTGTTAATGTCGGAATTATCTGGGTATATTCCTTTTTAAAGTATTGCCTCATCAATACAGGTGTTAATGCTAAATTGTTATATGTTTATGTGGCAGAATGTGTTGTTGGAAAATATGGCAATAGCTGTGAAAACAATTGCTCTGAAAACTGCAAAGACAAAACATGTATGAAGAGCAATGGACATTGTGTAGGTAAGACATAACGTTACTTCTCTGGATTATCTTGATGTCAATGTTACGATATACTTTCTCATTACAAAAAGTTTTAAATCAAGCGAAAAACAATGCCGATTTGTGATCAAAAGTGAGAATGAAATGGCTGCAATTGATCATTGGAAAAAAATCGTTGTCAAGAATATAATGCAATACCAACTGCTGACAGTAACAGGAATTCGTGATATACCTCATCGAAATTATTATATTTTCCTTATGCGATATGAAGATTTGTAGAAGCCTGTTGAGGTCCCGTTGTCACCATCTATTTTCGACCTCAATTTGCATGTCGTCGATGTAGCATGAGACGCTTAACGTTCCAGAACATATTGTGTCGCTTTTTGTACGTTGTCAATGTTTTCTGTATTAATATATATTTTGTTCATATTTTCACCTCGTTTTTATCAATTTTGAGATAGATGTAAGGTCTCGTGTAGGTTGATATTGCATCAAATATTTTAACAGTAACTCTTAAACTTAAACTATGTTTTAATGATAATAGTGTAAATTACATGGATTGATAAGAAAGGATGGTGTATAAACATTGTATAAGGTTATATTATTATTATTATTGAGCAAATATTATTACGGATGAAACATAGAATTTATGAAAAGCGTAGTCTAGCAGTGAACATGTTCCGGTGGGGTACACGTGTTCACGTTATCAAACAAAAGCGTTATCTTTTCATTTCCGATTGAGCTTGTTTGCTACATGTACCAACTTATATTATGTTTATTACGAAAAATGACATTTTGTCTGACATCATAACAGATGTAGTCAATAGAATACCGATGAAAATTGCATTAAATCGCAATTGTTTATCAAATACTTTAAATATCTTGTTTTAGAATGCATTTCAGGAAAGTACGACCCAACATGTTCAGAGGATTGTCTGGGTTTATGCAAAGACAACACTTGCCAACGAGATAATGGATATTGCACAGGTACAACTAGAAAATTAAGTTATCTTAACAATAGTATTCCTTGAAGAAATTTGCCCAACAACTGATTAACAATTTACTATAGCTATAAATTCTGCTATATTTAAAAAACAATCTTTACATTTGCTTAAACAAAAACACATTGTGTGTGTTGGGGGATCTAGTTTATATTAATAGACGCGGAAATCTCATTAAAGCAATCCTGCTTTTCTTCAGATTGTCCACAGGGAAAATATGGCTCTTTATGTGAAAAGAGCTGTTCTTGGAACTGTTTGGAAAACGAATGTGATGCAAGTAGTGGATTTTGTAAAGGTACTTGGTTCTATTGTATGCAAACAAATATATGCCCCGTCCAGCCTTATACAATTATGACTTTTCTAAAGACGGTTCGTTGTTTCCCAAATCGACGGTGTTACATGTCAAAGTCTATGCGATATTCAAGGGCTTGTTCTACTATCATGATTTCCGTGACAGGTGTCGACTACTGACAGTGAAATTAGCAACACAAGGTTTCGAGAGGTCAGGTTGATGAAGGTCAAGGGGAATTGTTATTGTCGACATCATGCTTTTATATGGAAGTATTATATTTCTTATGCGATATGAAATCTGTCCTGCCCAATGCTTGTTAATATGTTTAGTGGTCATTCTACGGTTTTAGGATATTTTGATCTATTTTCATCTATTTCTATATTTTTCGAAGAATGTAGAGATGGATACTTTGGACCAAATTGTATTTCCAAATGCGAAACCGACTGCAAAATTTGCAGAAAGAGTGATGGTGTTTGTACAGGTAAGTGATTACATATAGATTGAAAAGATAACTATGGCCACGGTTAACTGAAAATGTATTACTCTAAATTACCTACCACATATTTGACCTTCCAATATTTACATTGGGACACGCCCATTTGACTATACAAACATTTTATAACATTATTGTAATGACATCAATAATGTTCATTAAACAATTTTCTAGGTGCTGAAAAGTGTCTTATAGGGAAATCACGTTGAGAGCTCTAGTTTACTCGTAAATATATGTTAGATGAAATAATCGTACACGATTGTCAATGTTAATTTGATATCAAATTCTTGTATTTGTTTAATACTTTGGCTGGTCAATACAAGGCTTGAGTACCGACCAGCCATACTCTTACACGAGGGTTGAGATATCTCGGTCCACGATACAAACCTACATATTGTTTTTTCTTATATGCTGAAAAAAGTAACACATTGTAAGATGTTGTGTTTCGCAATCATCAATGTCTATGAATTGTACGTCGGGATTGATAACGTTATCAATAATATTTTACGACGCGGTTACCCTACATAAAATGATGAAATTACGCTAAAATGAGTGGCGTCATACCCTCTCAGGCCATAAAATAGCAACCAATTAAATACCACCATACATATTGAATGGATCTATATATATATTAAACATATTTCGGTGATACCCTCATTGGGCCGCCAACAAAACATACGATATACATGTATGTGCTACTAATGGTCAATGTATTCAACGGACAAATACACATTTTTTTCCGTAATAGCATCCATGTCTGATTTTTGAAAGTCTCTAAAATTATGCTTCTGAAAAAAAAAATCGTTCACTATGGAAAGATTATCCTTGGAGACCGCCGTTACCGAATATAGTCGAAACGAAATTGTACTAATCGTTCCACGGTCGACAGGATCGTTGGTTACCAACGCTGAACACGAACATGACAAGACAAAAAAAAAAAAAAAATATCACTTTCCTAAAACTAATCAAATAATTTGATAATTAAAATAGTATCAATGGATCAAAACAGATATATGAATTTTGTTATGTCTTTACCATATAGCATGTGTCGATGGTTTATACGGTGACAGCTGTACTTTATCATGTGGAAACTGTGAGAGATGCATGAAGGACACGGGGCATTGTCTATCCACGTGCACTTCTGGATACGAAGGAAATACATGCATGTCAAGATGTAAGATAGCCATGCATTTATGATAAAAATTGATTATGAAGAAAATATGTCATACAAAACAGGTGAAAAGGGATGTTTACTGTAAGTAAATGGATAAATAGAAAATATTTATATTCATCGATGAACCAATATATGATTTTGGTAAATATCCTTTCCTCGAAACGACTTTGAAAGAAACATTGCTGGACATCCAATCATATTGATTTCTTGCGATAGTTTTTATGAAACTTTATCAATCTTTAACACGACCTAGAACAAAAACTGACTATTATAGACGATTGAAATCAACAAAATAAAGTACTAATATAAACTAAACATTCAAATCTTGTGACAAACTAAGTCTGGCATTTTAAGCATGACAAAACGGCCAGATTTAGATTAAGACCTAATATTCTTGCAGTACTCAAGATTTTTAGTCATTCCAGTGTATTTTTATTTCAGGAAAAATGTCACCTGAAGCACCAAGTGGCAACACCGGGACGATTGTGGGCGTTATTGTTGGATTAGTTGTCGTGATAGTAATAGTAGTTGTCAGTCTGTTCCTTATCAGAAGGTACGTTAGTTCACTATTGATGTTTTATAAGAAACAATACCATAGAAACATTTTTACAATCTGAATACTGCAATATTGATATTGAAATATAAATCGATTTCTAACAGTTCATTATATATTTTTTCATACAGTTAATCTGTGTACTTACAATACATTTGAAAAAGAAAATTCTTGGCAGGATTGAAGGAACGTGAGGGCGTTTATGTATATATTTCAGACGCAGACAAAATGGAGCAAAAGAGAAACCCTTTGATGATTTGAGCCGAAATAGACTGCCAAACTCGTTTCATCGTAACGGTAAGGATAGGAGATAACTGGATGACATATATCATTATCGCATCACAAAGAAATATGATTACGTTCGGGAAGTGGTGACAAGTTATCACATCACAACGATACAGAAATGTGATTAGTGTAGTTATGCTTCAACAGGGAAAAAGTGCTAAAATAAATTTTGAAATAATGCGCATCCAGCGAACGTCTGTTTGTTAGGATTCAGTACATATATTGGACCATAATGTCGTCATTACTTACTAGACTCTAGAAAATATAAAAACAAGGTGGCGGCAAACATATTCATTGGGTCACTATAGGTACATAGCAGTACAAAAATAGCTGTAACATAAAACAAAACAAAAAAGAAAAACAAAACAAAAGCAAACAAAGCAAACAAAACAAAACAAACAAAAAGACAAAAACAAAAAAGCACAGAAAAAAAAGTTTATTTTCTTTTTCTGATAATATTAATGCTTTGAAAAGTGTTTTTTTTTTTAAATTTACATCAATATGTTTGAATACGGAAACAGATGATGGCACCGCTGCAAGTATTTATGCCAATGCTGCTCTTGAAGAAAAATACGTTACAGAAACCCAGACAGGGGACGGAAATGTGTACATGAATGCTGATGATGTAACCAAGGTTGAATATACCGCCCCTACAGATCACACGAACGTTTACGCCAATACCAACGATGCTTTCGACGATCCCTCTGGAGCAGTGTACTACAACTCCGGTCTGTCTGGTACAGCTATTTCGGACTTCAAAGCAATGGTGGACACTAAGATGCTTAAAAAGGCTAAGGCATTTGAACTCGAATACGAGGTAACATTTATAATGAAATGCAAAGATATTTTAAACATTTATCAAAAAAATATACTGAATAACTTTTCCGAACACTTAATAGAAATCTCTGCTGATTACAGAATAAAATACCCAATTTTGGCTTAAAATTATGGATATGAAATAGAATCATATAAGAAATGCTTATACAATTGGTTGGTTTTATAATGAAAGTACTTCACTTACATGAAATTGCTAATGTGATTTTAATTAACAAAATAACACCAGTATTGTATTTCCCTTTACAAAACTACCAGTATACCAATGTGTTAACTGTATTAAATTCTATTGTCTTAAAGTCGCTACCTTCCGGGGACCTTCATGAAAATAAAATCGGGATGAAGAGCGAAAACAGGCCGAAAAACAGGTTCAAGTCTACCTTCCCATGTAAGATGACATTGTTCTTTATTTATCTAATGGTAGAAGTAACAGTTAAAAAAAAAAGAGAATAAAAGAGCTCAGACTTAAGTGAGATTCAATGTTATCAAATAAGTATACAACTGTCACCGTTTACTTAATTGCTGCTATTCTATAAAGAACAAAAATATTCTGGTCATGACAATAATAAGCTCACTTTTGTTTCTATGGTTACAGATGATCATTCCCGAGTAGTTCTTGACAAAGTGGACAACGATGCGCAGTCAGATTACATCAACGCGAACTATATTGATGTTTGTATTACAAATACTTTATTTAATGATGAAAGTTTCCTTAATAGAATACGAGCTTATCAAAATTCGAGATGCATTTTTACAGTTGATACTGATATATTTTCATCTGGTTTCCACGGGAGAAAATTGAATCGTTTTCATAGCAATATATATTTACAATAAGCATGCCATTAATAATTGCATATGCTTAATTCTCTTAACACAGAATCGTACACAGAACTGTCAATACTACTTCGTACATTTCAGAGTGTTTGCTTACCAGCTGAGTATATCGCAACACAAGGTAAATTTTTGAAATATAATCAAAGTCCGATCGCTTTGAATTATCATTCGTTCACTTGTATTTGTTTGTTTTATATATTTTACTTTCGTTCGCTATAACTTTTTAACCTTGACGATTTCTTCTCCCAATGTTAAGTGTACATTCTATAAGTAAAAAGTAAAGAACTTTATCGTATTTTCGCATATTCCAAGGACATGCCTTAACACGATAGACCTAGACACAATACACTGTACCTGGTGTCATTATAATAACATACCACACCTAGACACGATATGCTATACCTGGTGTCACTATACTGACATACCACACCTAGACACAATACACTGTACCTGGTGTCATTATACTGACATACCACACCTAGACACGATATACTGTACCTTGTGTCATTATACTGACATACCACACCTAGACACAATACACTGTACCTGGTGTCATTATAATAACATACCACACCTAGACACAATACACTGTACCTGGTGTCATTATACTGACATACCACACCTAGACACGATACACTGTACCTGGTGTCATTATACTGACATACCACACCTAGACACGATATACTGAACCTGGTGACATTATACTGACATACCACACCTAGACACGATACACTGTACCTGGTGTCATTATACTGACATACCACACCTAGACACAATACACTGTACCTGGTGTCATTATACTGACATACCACACCTAGACACGATATACTGAACCTGGTGTCATTATACTGACATACCACACCTAGACACGATACACTGTACCTGGTGACATTATACTGACATACCATACCTAGACACGACACACTGTACCCGGTGACATTATACTGACATACCACACCTAGACACGATACACTGTACTTGGTGTCAATATACTGACATACCACACCTAGACACGATACACTGTACCTGGTGACATTATACTGACATACCACACCTAGACACGATACACTGTACCTGATGACATTACACTGACATACCCACCTAGACACGATACTTTGTACCTGGTGACATTATACTGACATACCACACCTAGACATGATACACTGTACCTGGTGACATTATACTGACACACCACGCCTAGACAAGATAAACGGTACCTAATGACATTATACTGACATACCACGCCTAGACACGATACACTGTACCTGGTGACATTATACTGATATACCACGGCTACACACGATACACTGTACCTGGTGTCATTATACTGACATACCACGCCTAGATACGATACACTGTATCTGGTGACATTATACTGAAATACCACGCCTAGACACGATACACTGTACCTGGTGACATTATACTGACATACCACACCTAGACACGACACACTCTACCTGGTGACATTATACTGACATACCACGCCTAGACACGATACACTGTACCTGGTGACATTATACTGACATGCCACGCCTAGACACGATACACTGTACCTGGTGTAAAACTGACATGCAACGCCTAGACACGATACACTGTACCTGGTGACATTATACTGACATACCACACCTAGACACGATACATTGTACATTGGATATGGTGACATTAAACTGACAACCAATGAACCCATTTTACTGCCTACTGGAGATAATAAAGGAAACAATTTTTTACACAGAATGAAAAATATATCAGATTGAGTCGCTCCATACCAATCGATTCTTATTTCCTACCTTCAGAGCAGTATCAATATACAATATCGAGAATTTGTGTTGAATTTGAAGCAATCGTTCCAACATTGTTTTCTTGATGTCATTTGGACAGTTTTCCAATTATTGTCAGTTAATGTAATCTACCCATCATCATTGATAGGTCCCATCGACAAAACTGTAGGTGATTTTTGGCGTATGATCTGGCAGCTGAAATCTGGAAAAATCGTTATGCTGACCAACCTTCTCGAAGGAACTAAGGTAATTCATCTTGTTATTTATATTAATTACAGGCGTGCTTATTGAGGTAATCTGATTTGTTGAGATGAGTTTGAATGATTGGTGATGGATAATCAGTACAAAACGACTTTCATTAAACATTTGTCATTCGTTATATAATTCAGAGGTTTTCTTGTTGTCATTCAGAATAACATTTTCCCTAATTTCAGTGTTCGATATCCAACGAGTTCAATTTCCTTCATTAAACATGTAATCTGGTGTTTTTTACTATTTTGAATATAGAAAAAATGTTCAAAATACTGGCCTGACGAGGGGGAACCGATGTCTACAAAACATTTCAAAATTGTGCTTGACAGAGAGAGGGTCTACGCATTCTATGTGATCAGGGATATCACAGTCACCGAAAAGAAGGTAATATGTTTTAATACAAACTGATGTTGTTGTTGTTTTGTTTTTGTTTTATTTTTTTTATTTATTATTTTTGTTGTGGTTTTTATTTCTTTTCTTTTTTTAAATAATTATCGAACCCTATACACGTTAATTTCAAGTATATGACGTAGCTGTATAATCCCCTTTTATCTTATATAATATCGATCACAATTCAAATATTCATTCATGGAGTTAAACGTTTCCAGACTAATACAGTACGGCAAATACAGCAGTTCCACTACACCACATGGCCAGACCACGGGACCCCGGATCCTAACGAACTTGTCGTATTCCATCGTCGGGTTATAAATTACAAAAGTGACCTAACTGGAAAGATGGTGGTTCATTGCAGGTATGTGTATTGCGTTTTTATATCTAAGAGTTATTCTGAAATATGACAATGGACGGACGGAGGGAGGGAGGGACGCACGGACGAAAGGATGGATATAAAATGCTAGAACAGACACGCTGACAGATAAGCACTCATCAATATTGTCAAAGATCGATGATTGACATATTTAGAGCTATGGTTATGAAACAAAAAGCACTTAATATCAGTGAATAAATACACAAAATAAATATAAGCAATATATCATGTTATATAATTACTGTAACGCCATACATGTGTTTCATCAGCGCTGGTATCGGACGAACAGGAACGTTTATCGCCCTGGATGCTTTATGGAAGTATGGAAGAGAATTCGGAGTTGTTGACGTCATACGCTACGTTAAAATCATGCGGAAAGACAGGATAAATATGGTTCAAACGAGTGTAAGTATATGTAGTGGTAGTATGTAATAGTTATCTAGCATTTTCTGTAAATATATCTGTCCTGTCAATAAACCTCGTCAGCACTGGAACAAAATGATTTCCCAAAATAATTACAAGGACCAATCAACTTCAATCTCTCGTCAGATTCAATAAAAGATCCGTTTTACTAATAATTTATGGTGGCGTATTTCTGACATGGTGTTATTTGAGGTGTTAATAGGACATCAATTAAGAAATGGATATACACGTAAAAAGTATTGCTATATTTAGGAACAATACATCGCTCTCCACCACATCCTGATTGAGGCCTTTGACATGCCAGACACGCTGATATCGAGAGAGAAGTATCATACAAAACTGAGCAGTCTACAGAGTGACACACCAGATAACCAAACAGAGTTGGCTAGGGAATATCAGGTAACTATGGCGTATACATCTTACCTTTGACATATCAATTTCATTCTTCATAAATACTCCGTCACATCCCAACCTCTGAATTTTTCTACAGATAGCGATCTTGCCAAATTGGGGCAAATATGTTTGACATTTCTTAATATCCATTACCCTTTCCACGTTTCTCATCAAGATAGGAGATATAAGATTTCCCTACCTTAAAATGTCAGATGTCATACCTGAAGGGTTCAGATTTTTTTACCGTTTTAAAACTCAGTCCAAAACTACGTTATTGTAACGGAAATATAACCTATTATCAGTGGCGATTGAATGTGTCCTCGGTTGCACGTCATAGTACTGAAAACGTCAATGATTTAGTGGTGATCTTATTTTAACGCTTTTTAGATTGTTGATTCCGCTAATCACACTTCCTTTTCATTATTATCTACAGAAAGCATTTATGCACTCCTCCTCCTCCTCCTCCTCCTACGACGACGACGACGACGACGACGAAATCTGGATATATCATTACAGACAGCATTTAACAATTTTCCTTTTTATCATTTTATCAGTTAACCCAAGACCTGAAACCGGTATATACCGAAGACAACTCCAGAGCGGCTTTATTACCCAAGAACAAGGATAAGAACAGGCACTCAAATATCTTAGCAGGTATGCTGTCAGATATGTAATATACATCATATTATGTTGTTTTTAAAGAATTCATGTTGTTTTTAAGAGAATTCAAGTTGTGAATCTTATATCGAATAACTAAAAAAATGGCATGTGATAGTTTTGAAAAACTGGCAGCTATTAATGTGTTGTTGTTGTTGTTGTTGTTGTTGTTGTTGTTTCAGTCAATAAATTCTTGGTATATCTGAGTTACACCCCAAATAATGTTGTTGTACTTTCAGTTGATAAATTCAGGGTTTACCTCAATACATCCGCTCCTGGAAGAACAGATTACATCAACGCCGTCATAGCTCCTGTGAGTATTTATACATTGCTACCACTACCTCTTCCTGCGCTGTGCATGTTATATTCTTATGGTGAACGACCATACAGTAATTATCGACAACAGAAGTTATCGATATTGACCACTCTGTACGAATGGTATAAAACCATTCTCCCTTTCTATCTACATATTTTTTATAATGTTCGCATTCATCATTTTTGAGAATTTAGCGACTGTAACAATATCATAAAATATGGTTTATAATAAAATCGTTAAATGTGTCGGTGTTGGTCGTCAATACGAGCTATTTCCCTTCTTCCTCATGTCGGTGTTGGTCGTCAATACGAGCTATTTCCCTTGTTCCTCATGTCGGTGTTGGTCGTCAATACGAGCTATTTCCCTTGTTCCTCATGTCGGTGTTGGTCGTCAATACGAGCTATTTCCCTTGTTCCTCATGTCGGTGTTGGTCGTCAATACGAGCTATTTCCCTTGTGCCTCATGTCGGTGTTGGTCGTCAATACGAGCTATTTCCCTTGTTCCTCATGTCGGTGTTGGTCGTCAATACGAGCTATTTCCCTTGTTCCTCATGTCGGTGTTGGTCGTCAATACGAGCTATTTCCCTTGTTCCTCAATGTCAATTATACACATATGAAACTAACAATTGTGAGCACTTTTCAGAAATATTATTTATATGCACGACTCTAATCTAGAAAATGACAGTTTGATACATGTAGTTGAAATACACGTACATTAATAACTGTCAATGTACACACGTACATTAATAGCTGTCAATGTACGCGATATGGACGCTAAAGCACCTCAAATCTATGTGATATCTCCATCCAGTTCCATATATTTAACCGAAGTTATATTTTCTGGATGTTTCGAACAAGCAAAACAAATACTTAAAAAAGTTTAATCTTTGCATGAAATAGTAATAACCCGATGTACGGTATATATAAAACTAAAATATAACAGTACTGCATTTTCATATTTCATATTTGTTTTGTGTTTGATTAACCCAGTAAAGAAGCCTTTTATGGAGCTTAGCGGCAAATAATAAAGATAAAGCGTTTTGAGTTAGAAGAGGAAAACTTGATCCCAAACATTTTATTCCTATGTTTTGTATATGTCTCCAGTATTACTCGGTGTCTGTCTACAGTTAATATTAGTATTGATAAATGTATTTAAATAAATTACATAACTATATGTGATGGTATATTTAGTCTACATTGAATTTTCATTCAGTCTTACACATCAAGAAAAGGCTACATAATTACCCAGAATCCCCTGGAGAACACTGTGGAAGATCTACTGATAATGATAATGGACAACAATTGTGATACCATTGTAATCATTGAAAAAGATAAAGTTGTAAGTATATATCTTTTCTGATAATTGATAAATGACAGATTTGCTAATATATCAAATTAGATTATCTTTCAATCTTCATATGATTTATTTACATGTAGTTCAGCAACTAAATATTTTGATCAAGGCCATATATAATCTTACTCAAATGAGGTTCGTTAAGCGGATATAACAGAATTTGCCGAGTGAGTTAACGAATTTGGAATGGTAGGGAAACTAATTCGGGACAAAATATCGAAACCACGCCATTAAATGCAATTGTTATCAAATTTTCAAATCAGTGTCGTCATTTGGACAATAATATATGTAATCCTCGTGTTTGTGATGTCATCCCCTAATCATTTGCTTATTTACTTTACAATAACTCGTGTTTTAACTGAATTGCTAAGTAACCACGTGATAAGTAAATGTATGCCTTATTAATTCTTTCTCAGGAATGGTTACCAGAACAGGACAAAGACAAATCTATCGGAGGATTTACACTTAAATATGAAGGAGGGTCATCGAGTCTATCTAATACTGATGTTACAGAAGTTGCAATCTCAAATCCGGTAAGACTTTATTTTGGAGACTATTTGATTAATTCTGAAATGTTTTTTCTTTTTCTCTTTCTCTGTATTCTTTATAAAATATAATGTATGCCGAATTATTACAGGACCGTGATTATGATTCAAAAGTCAGGGTGTTCCACATGTCTGATTGGGATGGCGACGTGTCAGTACCGCCAGATTCTCAGGGTCTACTTCAACTTCTAGAGCTAGTCGACAGCAGGCGGAAATCAAATCACTCAAAACAAACAGTGGTCATGTGCAGGTGTGTAATAAAAACCTTCTATCTGTCTCCAGAAAGTACGAAAATATGGCTGTGTATATGTATCACAAGTAGCCTTGATTAACCACTATACAACATAGACTGGATTACCTGCCTTAGTACCATTTCTCTCCGCTAGACGGCGCTCATGAATACGAAGCGAAGCCTACCGGAGGGAAGAAAAACTACGGCAGGTAATATAATCCAGTCTATACAACAACCTATATTCCAGATCAATCAAATTCACGTGAGCTTAACTAAGCAACTAGTCAAACAATTGACCGTATTGTCTGTTTCATTTATGGATGATAATTATTTGTTTACATGGAGACGTCGAGTACGAGTTAACAATATATATGCACATATCTGCAGTAACATATAGACAGCATCAGCTTATTGTAACATGGTAATGTCAGATAACATTGGGATTAAATACAAGTAATAATAAAACAAATCATAAAATTAATTAGTATTTGTTTCACAAATATATCAAATATTAAAAAAAAAAAAAAAAAAGTGAATAAGTCTCCGAAGGAAATAATCATCGTGAACCAAACATCTGCTTCCACCTAATAGGGTTAGCAATCCGGAAGAAACAGCATTTTTCTTTCAATCAAAGGGGCTACAAAAACTTTTGATATATTGAGTATATGAACACTTCACTTTAACAAAGCATTCATTTATTTTCGATGTGTTTACCCCTTCAGAGATGGCTATTCCCAAAGCGGACTCTTCTGCTGTATCAGCAATGCCCGGGATCAGATGAAAACTGATGAAGAAGTCGACATATTTCAGGTCACTAGACAATTACTTGTCAGGAGACCGGAATTCATCACGTGTTATGTGAGTATCATATATGTTTAATAAATTGATGAATATATGACTATATGAGATTGAACATCACCAGTATTACGCTTTTATCGTGTAATTTCAAAAAAAGATCCAATATACAAGATTAAACAAATTTGTTTAAATTGTATCCCCTTTTATAGTTATCCCCATAACTTTCTTCATGATTTTTACACTGTAAGCGGATATATTCACCACTAAATGTTGCTAATTTTTAAGTTTTTCAATTTCAATTTATCAAGATAGTTTTTCCAGAAATATGCATTCAATCTTATTATATGAATATTAACCAATCTCCTAGAGTTACATTTATTTATGCTTCTATATATTGTCCTCTTCCATTGTAGGACCAATACCTGTGCTGTTACTATATAATCAGAGATTACCTAGATACCACAGAGGTGTATATAAACTGACACTGTAGGACAGTGTTATACAACACGATCAAGGATTATCTAGACACCACAGACGTTTATATAAACTGACACTGTAGGACAGTGTTATACAACATGATCAAGGATTATCTAGACACCACAGACGTGTATATAAACTGACACTGTAGGGACATTTTATACAACATGATCAAGGATTATCTAGACACCACAGACGTTTATATAAACTGACACTGTAGGATAGTGTTATACAACATGATCAAGAATTATCTACACACCACAGACGTGTATATAAACTGACACTGTCGGTCATTGTTATACAACATGATCCAGAATTATCTAGACACCACAGACATTTATATAAACTGACACTGAAGGACAGTGTTATACAACATGATCAAGGATTATCTAGATACCACAGACGTTTATATAAACTGACACTGTAGGACAGTGTTATACAACATGATCCAGGATTATCTAGATACTACAAACCTGTATATAAACTGACACTGTAGGTCAGTGTTATACAACATGATCAAGGATTATCTAGATACCATAAACCTATATATAAACCGACAATGCAGGGATAGTGTAATATAATATGCTCAAGTATAAGCTAACAGTGTTGGACCAATGTGTAAGACCGATACGGGGGAAAACATCAGTAATGGTCATTAGAGATGTCACTATCCTCGCATGACAATTGCGAAATTATACAAGTCAATCAAAGATGAGTGTTATATTGTACTGTTAGTATTGATTTATAAGCTAGAGTTGCTCAATCAGTAGTGATTCGTTAAAATAGCATACCTTTAGCGAATGGACTGCACCATACTTATCTCATGATGATATTTTCATGTTATGATATTGTTATACTGTTTTTATACTGTTTAGATGAGAACATTTTGAGTTTATTCATATTTACAAGAATTTTCTTTAAACTATAGTATCTATCTTTATTTTGTTAAAATATGTATCATGGAAATTTCAAAAACCATAGATTTACAGTTATTTTAGGATAATCGAGACAGTCACAGTCAACTTGTCCATGCAACAGACAAAGTCAAATGAGGACAGATGCCAAGACGGCACTGCAAGAAAACAAAGGCACAGAAAGAAAGAAAGACCAGACAGTAACGAAAAGAAACAGAAAAGAAAGGATCTGCGATTGGACAGCCGATCTAATGTGGTCTCTTTGGTGTCTCCTAAACAGAAGAAAAAGAAATATCCAACTATGCAGAGAGAGAAAATCTAGTCGCCTTTTACAAATATGCAATGATTCAGAGTAGGCTGAACTCATTGTCTATCCAATGTCGTGATAACTTTCCCTGATAAAATTCAAGTCACTTTTTGTGTTCTATATTCGATTAACTAGACTTTTTGTATTAGATGTGCCGTATTTTGTATTCTATGCTACGTGTGATACATTTCAATATGTTTTTATATAGTTGATGATATATTTAAAATTTAATTATGCGTATTTTGTACTTAATACTGTGTCTGATATATTTTAAATATGTCTTTATAGTTGATAATACATTTAAGATTTAATATGTATTGTATATTGATATTTGTATTCTTTACTTAAATAATATGTACACAGCTCTATTTAGGGAAAGTAAAATACTAAATTTATGTAAGAACATGACGAAAAAAACATTTAACATACGTGTATTTGTAAAAAGGAAATCTCCGATTATTGATGAACGCATCCAAACACGTGCTATGTAAGCTATAACCAGATACTTTATTTCATACCAGTTATTACACAAAGAATCTCAGCAGTTTTCATGAATATCAAATCACTATATAAAAATGTACTAGTATTACTAGTATCCTTCCCTTCACAGAAACGTGTACATAGGTACAATGTGATAAATAAGTGACAAGATGACAATACACTACATTGATATTATATTGTCTTGATCAAATCTCACTTAAGTTGTTTGTATGTTTTGTCATGATTATTTGTAAGAATGTTAAAAAATAAAAAGAACAAAATACAATTTATGATGTTTTGCTTTGATACTTTATCGTGATGGACTCTACATTAAAATTGCCGGAGTATGACATTGCTATCAACTTAAGGGAACATCACTGTTTACCAATGTAAAGATAATAGAAAATAGGCGTATAGGTAAAGCCTACACTTTTACGCGTTTGATGCCTGTTTTGCTGCTTCTACATGTAGGATCCCTAGACATGGACATTATCGTGAAATATTTTTTTCAAAAATCTAGATAGATTTTACCAGCCCCTTAAGAATTATCCGAGTTTGAAGAATGTTGAGCTTTAACAACCTGAATATTTTGTGTGACTAGAGAGTACATCATTTATTGTGAGCACGGCGTACGAAAACTATACCATTCTTATATAACATTTTCCACATCGAGCCTTCTATAATGATACGATGTTGATCTGAACACGTTTTATCCCCCTCCTAAGACTTACAAATCCGACACAAATATTAACAAACTCTTCTACCTAAGAAATATTTAGTTAGAGATGTAAACTACAATTGTTCCTTAAAATAGTTTATCCTATACCTGGTTATTATTCTAGTTAACATGGTCGTAAATGTCGTAAGACACGTGGGTAATAACAAATGAATAATTGGTAACGTAAGCATTCATGTATCACGTCACACGACCGTCTCTGTAGAGAAAAAGCGTACGAGTCAAAAATCTCCTGTCTGATGTAGATATTAATTTGAGATTTTGCACTTATATTTTCATAAACATTAGCTATGAATTGCCATTTTTATGAATGAATTTGCAGTTCTTATTAATCACGTGTTAATTTTTGCATTTTATGGATGAATTGTTGTTCCTATCTGAAACACGGGTTTGAATTGTCATTTTATGGATGTTTTTGTAGTCCTGTTTGAAACACACGTTCATCGTGGCTATGTCATATGACATCTAATCATCTCTTTCAATAAATTATATATGGCATTTGAACTCACGTAAGATCATCTATATTTCTAAAATTAATGCAAGTTAACGTTTCCCTATACATGTAGCAAACAAGTTTTTTATTATCGTGTGAGTGTTTTATTAGTTTCCTTATCGCTGTGGATTTATCGGACGGATCAATATTATCACTACACAGAGGCCGGGTTTATACATTACGATATAGACAAGGGAATGTTTATGTAGTTTGCTTGTTCATTCGATCGCCTGATTGACATAACGTTCGCCGACTGAACAATGGAGGAAATGTGCAATTGCATTGTTGTGCTGCAGACAATATTAGGTAAGTGTCATTATTACAAATGACATTGACGTGTGTGTGACACAATCTTTAATGACATTCAAGCCTCTTTGACAACTTAACTCAATTTTCGTTCTTGTAATGATCATACAAAATCAACATGTCTTCAAACTTGATTTATTTTCACAAAATTTCACGAGATTTCACGTATTGAGACATATTCATTGTAAATATGATGTTAAATGTTTTCATGTAAAATACTTCCTTGTGTGTATACCCGATTGGGTACAGTTGTAGCGCCGTTATAGATAACACCAACGTATATCAAACATAGCCTTTTGTCACAGATAACCTCGATCAGACAGCAAGGCAACCTAACTCTCGTATTAGTAAAACAAAATCAGTGGAGCTATGTAGCCAGTGTTTGGTTATAAAACAGTAAACAAACATTAAAATAAATCACTTTTGTTAAGGAGAATTTGGTTCTCCAGATCATGTATGTATAAAAAAAAAAATCCTTTGAAATTTATTTTAAACCAGAGGCATCAGACCAGTTTAACTTATTTTCTATGTTTAATGTATGACGTATACGTCACACTTATATAATGTGTTTTATTGTTTGAGTTTGTTTATGGGACATTTATAAGACGACAGAGTTATTTTGTTTGACGACCTTGTATGATGACTTCTCGAAGTCTCAGGATAAGGATTGTCATATGTATTCATTATTTACATTTACCTAGAAGAACTGGCTATATAGGGAAAATAATCACAGCAAAACAAATACATACGCCCAAACCAAGCTGTTTCTTAATCAACTTAAGTCATTAATTTGTCCTTGGTGACGTTTTCAACTCCGAGTTCTGAAATTGTATTTGTATGTTGCTAATAAAGTATGATTATACATTTAAAAAGAAATTAAAAAAAACACCGGATAAAAATCAATTAACTTCAAGCGTATGAATATTCATAGATCTATAAATTTCACCAGTAAATGGCTACATGATAGAAATTATAATCTTGACTTTACAAAAATGAAATATTTTCTTGAGTTTTTTAACAGGATAGTTAATGCCTTAATCAATACTGACGATCAAACGTTATCATTGCCAGTGTTTATAGCCTTCACATGATCCAAATTGCTCAACAAAGGCCAACATTAATATAATTATAATAAAAAAAAATTATAGTCGCCAGCTGCTTTACCTACGAGTTCGACTCCAGTTTTGCATGTGACTTCAGTCAAGATACATGCCTTTGGTCCAATACCAATACATCGTTAAAGTTCAGCCGACATGCAGGAGAAACCAGTATCGATGACACTGGCCCTACAGCCGGACACACTGATGGAGGACAAAACGGTCAGTACAACAATGATGATTGTTTAGAATTATGATTGTTCGGCGTATGAATAGTATTAATGTTTACGTAGTTGAACGACTTGTGTGCTTCCAATTTTCTGAGGTGCCGGTCGATAGTCAAAGACCGGGACGAAAGGTCAAGGTTATGGTAAACGCCATTGTCAAAATCAAGGTCAAGGTCGATGATTCAAAAGCAAATGAAGTGAAAACATGCCCATTGCTACTGCAGAAAATGCAAAATATAATAATTTCAGAATTTAAAGTAATGAATAATCTATGATAATGGGAACGCCCTTGGGATAATATATATGACATCAACCAAAGTCCAATCGTGTAGATAAAATGTACATACAAACATAAAATGGTAATGGAAATGATTAGTTTGACAACAGTACTAATGAATCAGTGTTTATTTTAGACTACTACATCTATCTAGACGACTATGGCACCACTAATTACGCAGAACTAGTCAGTCCGACATTGAGATCGACATGCGCTGTGGCTTGTTTCCGGTTCTGGTATCACATGCATGGAAAATTTGTCAACAAGATGGAAGTTGGACTTATTCATGACAGCAATATATTGTTCTTTCGATCAGGAGACAGAGGGAATAGATGGAGATGCGGGTTCGTTCCAATACATAGCTGCAATGATAAGAAGGTAAGTCTTTGATATCAAATATGGAGACAGTGTCATTCAAGTTTGTGATCATCACTGACAAACAATGAAAAACTACAAAATGGACCAATTTGACTTACATATCCCATTCAACGAACAATAAATTTGATTGAAGAAAACAAAACAAACATATTTATCATTTCATGATATGATAGGAAAAACAATTGAATATATTAACAAAATTGTGAAGACCCATACAATTTAATTGCATGGTTACAGATATATATTCGTGCTTACGAGTCCGAGGTAGGGGCTCAGAGCCAGATCGCTTTCGACGACCTTGCGCTGACATACGTCGACAATGCCACTGAGTGTTCTACAGCCGGTAATATTTTTATTTAAGCATGTTTTATTTGTAAAGCACATATCCGATTCCATAAAGACTACATTATAGATAGCAAAGATAAAATGATTAAGAATTTTATATACATTGTGCACAGTTTACAACTACATAATAATGTATATATAAGTAAATGATACCTTTCTGAGCAGTTTTGGTTACATTAACATAATCTAAAATATATACACTTCTATAATGACTTGTTTCATTTGTTTTGTATATAACATACCATATGAGAAAACAAATGAACATTTATTATCAAAAATATAATATTATCAACTTAAGGGGACATCTCTCGGTATAGGATATATATCTATGTCTTTAATAACACGTGGTTACCTATTTATAACACGTCGTTACCTATATTTGAGATGTCTATTTATAACACGTGGTTACCTATATTTGAGATATCTATGTCTATTTATAACACGTCGTTTCCTATATTTGAGATATCAATGTCTATTTATAACACGTGGTTACCTATATTTGAGATATCTGTCTATTTATAACACGTGGTTACCTATATTTGAGATATCTGTCTATTTATAACACGTGGTTACCTATATTTGAGATATCTATATCTATTTATAACACGTGGTTACCTATATTTGAGATATATATGTCTATTTATAACACGTGGTTACCTATATTTGAGATATCTATATCTATTTATAACACGTGGTTACCTATATTTGAGATATCTATGTCTATTTATAACACGTGGTTACCTATATTTGAGACATCAATGTCTATTTATAACACGTGGTTACCTATATTTGAGATATCTGTCTGTTTATAACACGTGGTTACCTATATTTGAGATATCTATGTATATTTATAAAACGAGGCTACCATTAAGATTATTAATTTTGAATAATTTTAATGCAAAATAGAAATCAATCCACCATTATCACCTAATTAATCTGTTATACGGTGAATTTGACCATGTAACACTTATCTTATATACCTCGTTTTATAGAAGCTGATATGAAATTGAAAGTCGTGTACCTGGGTGGTATACCTCGTGATAACTTAATATCAGCCCCTCTTCATAACATGTTTGCTTTACGTTTACCTTGCCATATTCTTTATTTCGTTACAGTTTGTAATTTACATGATGACAATTTTACATCAACAACTTTAACGACACCAATGTCGTCTACAGCCACGTCTTCCTCCACAACTCCTTTTTCCAATAGCAAAACGTCTGACGTCAGTCCTTCTGAGCCAACGTCCACGCCTACATCAGAACCTCGTAAGTCTACTTACTTAATTTCCCAGCTAGCAGACACACGTTGCAGAAAACGTCATAGATGGTTGCAAACGTTGCAGTTGCATTTCAACGTTTCTACAACGTTCGTTTAACGTTACATATCTGTAATGTCAAACGCAGTTTCTAATGGTTAAACTGCCACGTGCAATAAACGTTGTTGAAACGCCGGCTTTTTTTCAGAAAATTTTCCAATTCTTCAGTTGAAAGTTAAACGTTAATGAAACGTTTGTCCAACGTGTAATCTTTTAGCATAGAAATTTTCATGTTTTACGTTAAAACATAACGTTTTCCAGACGTTGCTAAAACGATTGTTTTCCCACTAAAAGTCGAAATATTAACCGTCTTACTTGCAACGTCTACATAACGTTTTCTTAACGTTGCAAATAAATACGATGAATTTGTTACCAAAGATAAAAAGAAACGTTTCACAGGCGTTGTTAAAACGTGTCATTTTCGAAATAAATATGGTCTCTTACGTATATTTCCTACCCTACAATCGAGTGTTTTAAATCATACAAGACATCAAGATATATATTTAACATCCTGGCAAGATGGTCATATACGTATGCAACTGATTTATGTTATTTATTTTTTTAGCAAAATTATTGAGTATAAATTTAACGTCTTTGCCACGTTTGGCCAACGTATCATTTTTGTGATTTCTCCTGTATTACTGGTGCCGGATTAACGTTTATCTAACGTTAAGGAAACGATTTGTTCTCAAAATAAATCGTTTTGAAATGATTGAATTGTGTCGTCTGAATTAAACTTTTATAGTTTGCGTCAGTAATTTTATTTGCAATAGTCATTTCGATACATATTTATATATATATATGTATGGTCGCGGAAGATTATAAAACTAATTCTATAACGTAATTCGGCCATGGCATTTACCACATTTTCAGTGAAATAATATAACTATCATAAATGTTTTCCTTTCAAAAAGACTCTTTAAAGTTTAGTTTTTTCCCGTTTTGTGTTGTTATATACGCGTACAAATAATTGCTATACTATTATCGCTCGGGCCCTCACAAACCATCAATGTACGTGTAGTGTAAGGTCCGGAGGCTGACCACATGTGTGTCAGTGATATGTCGGTCAGATGGTTATATAAGCTTCGGCCGCAAATTCCCGCTCGTAAAATTTCTTTGTCTACCCACTCCATCTTTAACTGAGCAGTACACAGTGGACTCACGTCATTAAAAGAACTCGGTAAGTACATATAAGTATTTCATTCATATTTTTGACATCTATCGGTTTGAGGAACATATGTAGCAGGATACTTATTTTAACTTGTTAATTAATTCTACGTGCGGATACTTCGTAAAAAGTTTGCTATAATTTGTGATGAGCTAGGTTGATGTGGGTGTACACACGTGTTCTACCGTAGCTATTCGAACTGGAAATACTTATACACGTTCATCAAAATTGACTATGTTATATAAAATGCCATACAAGTGTTTCGAAATATCCTTACCGTGTATTGAATTATTTAGAAATGCTACAAAACCATTGTTTAACGGTATTTCAATCTACAATTAAGGCACGTGACTTAGATCATGTGACTAAGCACAAAATGGCAGCGCCCATTAAATGCATACCTCACTTGTATTCACAATATACGCGAACTGTTATATGATATTTTAAAGAATTTCTATTAATTTTGCTTGCGGATTTATTTGAGGATATCATCATTATTCTTTTATTCAAATACATATTAAAGGGGTATTTCGTTCAAGTTACAAAATTTCTGATCGTTTTTGTACCTTTATGACTGGCACTTTCTTATGGTTTTTCTGCTTCAAAATATCTCTCTAGTGGTTTATTTCGGTAAGCGAATTCCATATAGGAATACGCCAATGCAATATATAATTCGATTAACTAAATATATTACTTAAAGGAAAATAATCGGGACACAGTCTACTTGCATAGACTACAATAATTAAGTGGTTACGACTGAATTAAACCTGTTTGGCCAAAGAACAGATGTGGCTCGAACTGGAAAGAATTCCCTCAAATTAATTATCATATACTTGTGTATATGGAAAATTGAAGAGTATGTTTTGCATTGAACATAATTATATATAAGTAGATGCATTTGCACTAGTTTTAGATTAAAACATAAAACACACTTCTGCTATATATCCTTTCAAAACATATCTGCACTGTGGTGTACAGCCTGCATTAGAAATATATATGTTGATCAATAACTGTGTCATTCATTTCAGATTTCAATTTTTGGTGTATAAGTAGGTGGCCATATCATTTTACAACTCTTGCTTATTTTTTTCCTTTGATATTAAACCGGGAATATGGCAAATCGATTGGTTAGCGATAGAACTATCCGGCGTCATGCTTTAAAAAGAACTTTAGAAATGATGAATTCCACGGAAGAAAGTTTTGAATCTGAATTCGATTCGTCCGACCAGAATTCAGAAAGCAATTTCGAAAATGAAAATGATTCGTTAAGAGAGATAGATTTAGTTAGATCAAACGATTCGACTTCGGACAGTGATCAAGAAATTAATCTACAAAATAACGATGAGGCAGGAAGTCAGATTACAGATAGTGATTTAAGTGAGGTAATTTCAGAAAGCTATGAAACAGATGTAACCGTGGCAGACTCGGATAATACTGATGATGATGATGATGATGATGACGAGGAAAAAAGTCAAAGAAATTTTAGTGATCATCTTAGATTATGGATTCTTGAAAGTGGCACTGCTGCATGTCACAGTAACAAATTACTTGCATTATTAAAGCCCTATTTTCCAGCTTTACCAAAGGATGTTAGAAAACTTTTGGCCACTCCCACCTCATATGATATTTTGGATATATCTGGTGGAAAATATTTGAAAAAATATCGGCATTAAAGAATACATGGAAAGACAATTAAGGCTTTTCCCCGAAATATTGTCAATCTCAGATATAACTCTACAATTGAATATTGACGGACTTCCACTTTTTAAAAGTAGCAATGACCAATTTTGGCCTATACTTGGTATTGTAAACGAGTATATGGGGAAAGAACCCTTTATCATTGGTTTGTGGGTCGGCACATCAAAACCAAAGAATGCGAATGATTATTTACGCCCATTCATAACCGAAATAAAAGATATTGAAAACAATGGAATAACACTAAACGATAGAGTAATCAGAGCAAAGATTTTAAATGTTCTGTGCGACACTCCTGCGAGGGCGTTTGTCAAAATGGTCAAAGGTCACAGTGGCTATTACGGTTGTGATAAATGTACACAATCCGGCGGATACGAAAATCATCGTATGACGTTCCCAGATTGTAAAGCGCCAATGAGAACAGATATAATGTTCAATGAAATGACAGATGAAGATCACCATAAAGATTCTTCTTCTTTGCGAGAACTTGATCTTGGAATGGTAACTCAGTTTCCCCTAGATTACATGCATCTTGTATGTCTAGGTGTAGTGAAAAGATTATTGCTTTTCTGGATCAGTGGGCCTCTCTCAACAAGACTGATGGGGCGAACTGGACAACTAATATCGGACATGCTAATTCGGCTCAGATCTTCACTTCCCTGTGAATTCGTTAGAAACGGAAGAACTTTGTCGGAAATAGATAGATGGAAGGCAACTGAATTTAGATCGTTTATCTTATATGCTGGACCAGTCGTTCTGAAGAATAAACTACACGATTCAGTTTACAAACATTTCATTATGCTTCACGTTGCCATAACAATACTATGCAGCGACAATTTGTGTTGATTACTGTGACTACGCTGAACAACTTCTCGTTCTCTTTGTACAACAGTTTGCAAAGATTTACGGAAGTCATTTTTTAGTGTACAATGTACATTCTCTCATACATTTGCCAAGTGATGTACGAAAATTCGGTAATCTACAATCTTTTTCAAGCTTTCCATTTGAAAATTACCTCCAGACAATTAAGCGGTTGATTAGAAAACCAAATTTTCCGTTCGAACAGGTGATTCGAAGAATTATGGAGAAATCCTCCTTGAATAAAATGAACATCAGAGCGTCAATATTTTGTAAAAAGGAACACAAACATGGTCCTTTACCACCTGCATTGCCACCCTGCAAAGAATTCGAAGAACTTCACTTAGAAAATCTTCTCATTTCAACAAAAAAAACAAATAATGCACTAATGGTGAATGGCTCTTATTATGTTGTTAGAAATATTATTATTTGTAACAATATTCGTAAATTAGTGTGTCAAAAGTTCCGTATTGTAGAACCATTTTATAACTATCCTTTAGAATCTTGTCTAATAAACATAGCATACATAAAAGAAATAACAGAAGGCTTGGTTACATTTAACATCAATGAAATATCATGTAAAATTGTTCTTCTGCCTTATGGCGACAGCTTTGTAGCGTTTCCTTTGATCCATTCTAAATAGGAAAGATGTTTGCGGTGGTCGAATTTACCAAAACTAATGAAGTTGAGGTCGTACCAGCCTTGTGGATTTTAAAAGGAAATAAAGAGTGTGTATGGCCACCTAACAAATCACCAAGTGGAGTTAAAAGAGCTGTAGAAAAAAAAAGAAATCCCAGACCCCAGTTGGGAAAAACATACTATTCGTATTCTAAAGGAAACGGGTAAGTAATCACAAGTGTGTAATCAATGTGATATGATGTTTAATAATAATATATAAACATTTTATTCACTTCCATTCTGAAAGAATCTATGAAAACAAAACGTAAATTTGTCTTAAAACAACTCATTCTTACATATACATGTATCCTCAATTGAATATATGGCTGGAACTTGTAAAGTTTAATCAACTATTAAGGCATATTACTGTAGTTGACCAAAAATTGGGGATTTTGTTTTTCTTTCTTAGTATTGTTGTTGCATTCATTCTCCAGAAACCTATCACAAGGCCAGGAAAAAGTTATCTAAGGCGACGATATCCTCTGATCTCAATACAACAGATGACGAGGCATCACTGATGAAGAGAAGGTAAGCGATTGACGAAACATAGTTTTGATACGCGAACAGTTGCGACAGCAGGGAAGTTGATGTAATAGGAGCAATTCATATTAGTTCAATTTCAAGTTTATCTTATCAATTTTTTTCTACCAACTCTCAAGTTTGCAGCTTTAATTTATTCTGTCAAATTGTCTTTTTCTTTTTTATTTTGTATATTAGATACATGTAGATGTACATGTAATATTAATGATAATAATGGTCTTTATTTATACTTGATAACAACTTGAGCTTAAAAACTCGTCTTACACATGGTCAAGATAGTTAATAGAATATACAATATTTACTACAGTTGTATTAATTCTTACATATTCGGCTTTTAAAAGTAATAACTTTTAATAGTGGATGAAACATGCTTCATCATGGAGGACACACCAGCGACAACAAAATAAAGAGAATCATGGAGGCTACCTTGACCGATGGGTTAGCAATTTGATTTAACTGGGCCGGTCGGGGACAGAAACGGGCATTTTCGAGGACCAACCTAGCAAAATCGGTCTTAGGTAATACTGTTGTGATATATCTCGGAAGTACTTTTCAAATTTGAACTTTCAAAGTAAGATCAAGTATTCATACACATTTTTCTTGTCAGGTGCAGCCAAAAAAGTGGGGCTACCCCACGCTGAAGCTGAACAGAAAATTAAAAACTGGCTGAAATACAGCAATCATCGGCTAAACGGGCGGAAAACATCGACCAAGGACACAACACAAGGTAACAGACCAATGCTACTTTAAAACCTTTTTGAAGTTACAATGAAAATTGTACTATCTAATCAATCATATTACACTTACAAAGAATCCTTCATGTAAGCTGTTAATCGTTCTAGACAACCTATTAAGACGCTAGTTCCGGATCTATCCCTCTGAATAAGAACAGGAACTACAGATTTTATTAATTTAAAATGAAAAAAAAACAAAACAAAAAAAAAAAACAAACAAACAACATAATACAAAAAAAATGACCGAGCAGAAAAATTGTAAGGTATCGATGTTTATTACTTTTGTTTCAGAGGAAATCCACGATAGTGTGACAAGCAGCGAAGACGAATCTGTGTGAGACGAGGAAAATACTGGATATCAAATAATAAATAAAGTGTTGTCACTAAAATATATAGCAGGTCATGTTTTGTATAAAAGGGTACATTGGTGTACACTGGAAAACGTAGCACAGCGTGAAAAATACGTGAAGTGAAATACAACGTGGCGATCTATTCATTTTACCAGAATTGAAGAAAGATTTCATTTCGTTACGAAATTTTCTGTATGAAGTCTAATTTCAACTAAATGACGTTTATGCAATGTTGCCGAAACGTCGAATAAATGTCAGATAAACGTTGCAGACAAGTTACATTAATGTTTCATGGTAATTACAAAACGTTGCCTAAACGTTAAACTACGTTACGAAATAATAAGTGAAACGTCTATTTTAACTTAAGTACGTTTATGCAACGTTGCAGATACGTGGAATATATGGTAGATAAACGTTGCGGAAAGGTTATATTAACGTTACATCAATGTTGCAGAAACGTTATGTTAACGTTACATTAATGTTACAAAACGTTGTAGAAACGTTATTGAAGAATAATAACGTTGCTTAATCGTTTAAGAAACGTCGACTGCACATTCATTCACGTTTGTGCAACGTTCCAATCACGGAAAAATTACGTGTATATAACGTGGGGATAACGTTTTATTAACGTGTTTGTGTAACGTTAGGACGACGTCTTTCCAATGGACAAACTTATGTGAATCAAACGTTTGTATTAAACGTTTGTGCAACGATTCGTGGTACGTTTAAGAAACGTTTTTTCAACGTATGTCTGCCAGCTGGGTTGGACCTCTTTGAAATTGCTAAATTCAGATTGTTCAGCTTGTTTTATGAATTGCACGAACTTGACCAGATTTATATTGCTACACGTATCAATATACGTCTTATTTCACACTGTTTCATTACAGTATCACCAAAGCAGCTGAAATATTGTAGATCTGTATTCAAAAAAGTATTCTAAAATATTCTATGAAATAAACATTCAATAAAGGACTTGAATGGAATACAGAAGTTGCGGTATCTCGTCATCAATGGTGGACTTGTTCCAGATTAAAACAAACCATTTAGTTTGAAATATATAAGCATTTCATCATGCTTTTGTTAATTTGATATGGTGAAGAATTGAATCATAATTCGTTTGTCTCATAACCAACTTAAATCAGCACCAAGTGAAATCGACAACAGCAGGATGTGTTCCTTAACTACAGTACGTTGTGTGTTTGAGTCAAAATGACAAAAGATACACAAACAAAAGAAGTAATTTTTTGTACATATTTTTTGAAGACATGGTCATTATCTTTTAGATTGAAAAACAAAATGTGTACTGATGTTTTTGAGTTCCTTTTGTTTTAGTGTACCTGCTCGGCCTGCTTGCTGTCCCGTTTGTTGTACTTGCAATCGGAATAGTTTACATAAGGAAAAGGTAATATAATTTACTAACTACCGAATAGTATTCATTTAATATCGTTCATGTTTCAAATATTATACATGAAATCAAACAAATGACAATAATTTAGCATCATGAGTATGGATAAGTATTCAAATAATATATGCTAATAATGGTGAAATTTATTTCCAAAAATAATAATGTTTCATTCCAGAAAAAGTAAGAGCAGTTCTGATACAAACAATTTAACTCCCAACAACCACAACAGACAAAGTCAAAACGGTTACACGAGCGATCCGACCACGCAATGCTCCCAAGACTCTCCTGATGGGCCGATTGAGAATGAGTATCTAGAATTATCGGATGACTTAAAACGGCCAGACGATGGTGACTATCTACATCCGGTAGGGAGGTTAGCCGAGGCCAATCACTATACAAACACAACACACGAAGTGTATGATGAGAGTAATATCGACAAAATGGACGATGACGGGTACATCAGCGCTGTCGGTGTCGCTGGTGACAAAAAAACGAGGCCTCATAATACTGATGAACATCGTGCACTTCCGCCCCTACCGGATATGAATACTAATAAAGGAATAACTTCAGAATCACAACCGGAAGTTGATTACCCGGATGATGGGAACGAGGACTATCTCCATCCGGTGTCTGGTAAGGCATTAAGCATGCCTACTTCTGATGATAATGACGATGATTATTTGAAGCCGACCAGATCTGTTGCGATACCTTCACGTTTATTTTCTGAAGCAGAACCTAATAAGCAACTACAGTTCAATTACCATGACAATAGTGACAATTTAAAGCGTGAAAGTTCAACTGCAATATAACAAGGCACTTGTCTGCAAATATCATATGGAGTGCGCGTGATCTTAAGTAAAACAAAAGGGAAATACCTGTTACTTGTTACCTCCTCATCGACACTGCTGTTAGTTTTAAGTAGCTAATAGAGGCGCATCTTTGAATTCGTCATCGCGTACGGCAAATTCGATATACCGCCGCCATGAGATGATTATCTTGTGATTGATATTTTCGTTTGTACAGTAGTCGGACATATCTTCAGAACGCAGCCATTTGGTAAGAATGTAATATCCCCTATATATTGGTAAGGAATTCCTAAGGTATTTTGTATGAGGTAACTTACTAATACATTGCTAAGTGTTATGTTGATATTGTCATTATATCTGTGTTTTGATTAGTCTATCACGATCACATGTTATTTAATCATTTAATTGTTAATTAATTATCGCAAGCCGAAGAGTCAGATACATTGGTTCTCTACCATAAGGCTCCTCTAAGAGGTGGATACTTGGGATTGTAAAACCAAGTGCTTTGATGTCTTATTATTGTTCCCTGCCTATCACATTTTAGTTTCCAATCATATCACTCAGATTTTGTGACGTCAGTTTTGTATTTTCACGTAACTTCCTGTCTACACTAGGGGTTGACCGGGCATGTATCTACCATTCAATGTTTGGTCCCAGTAAATGATTTCTCTGTCAATCACTACATTTAGGTAATTTTTTTTTTTTTTCGATTTGCTGTCTTTGTTTCTGAGCTTGCTGTTTTTAAACTGTTCATCTTCTTTTGTATCTTTAATAACTTAAATGGATGAAACACTTTAATTATAGGTAATGTATATAATGGGGTTATGAATATATATACATGTACGGTTCCAAAACAGCCTGAACTTATCAGTATCGTGGATGTGATCAAGGCGAAGCCCATGCAGTAATATACATAGCTCATAACGGTTTCGTCTGTTAATGTACCTGTATAAAATATATTGCATATATATCTATATAAATATAACTTTATTAGCAAACCGAGACAATTATAAACGACTGATCATGAGTGAGCTTCCATGTTTAATAATAAATCACAAAGCAAGAACATTGTAACTTAGTGAGCGAGGTTCCATGTTAAGCAATTCATTAAAAGAGAGTACTACAGCTTACTGAGTGAGGTTCCATGTCTTGGCGATTCACACAGCGAGAGAAGTAACCGAGCGATTGGACTCGATGGTACGAGGGGTGATTGATATATTGTAAGTCTCGTATTGAAGGAGGTAATCAAGAAGGTTCTTTTTAAGCCTACTAGTCTCTGACTATATAGCAATAGCAGTTAACGGCCTTTTATAAGCGTATATTCGCTTCTTGGTCCCCTGTTTAAGGTCAATGTAGGGTCGTGTACCCAAGGACTGATCTCATTTAATTAGTTTATATCGACGAGGTAGCACTCTAAAGTAAACAAGACAAGCGGCTTTTACAAAATGGACAAAATCGGAGAAGAGCATACTATGGTTTACTTCTGAGGCAGTTACGGGAAATATTAAACTGAAGCGCCACGGAAATCTCACTGAATGTGTGTTATTCCATCAGGACAATGCTCATGCTCACAAGTCTGTCATTGCCATGGCTACCATTCACGATTGTGGCTTTAAATTGATTGAGCATCCGCTTTATTCACCTGATCTCGCCCATCAACCTTTCATCTATTTCCAAAACTGAAAGCAGCTATTTCAGGCACATACATGCATGCAGTGGATGACTTTATAAACAGCCGAGAAAAGGAGTTCTATAAAAGTGGCATTGAGGCCCTTAAACACCGCTGACAAAAGTTTATAGATACTGAAGGGGATAATGTTGGAAAATAATACTATGTCAAGCGAACTTCAAAACCTTCAATATGAAGCTCACAACATATCAATCAGCGATATATATTTTTTAAACTGATCGAACCATATCGATGAAGAATAAAAATGCATACATGTAATTCTGTGTTTGTTTCTTTACAAAAAGATTAACTTTTCATATTAAAATATCAATACTTGCCTATGTACATAATGTTACTTCTATGTACAGAATGTTACTTAAACACATCGTGTAAGCAGAAGATAATGTAAAGTCACGCCGATGTTTAACATCTATATATGTTTTGATATTGGTTGTAAATATTTGAAACATTTATATTGCATTTTTGCGTCGAAAATAAATTTGGTTTGAAAGCTGCATGACTACTCACGGTCGTTGTATTGTTAATTCCTTAAATAGACTGAATCCTAAACTGTAGGTTCTCCTTCCTTAACTGTCACTGGTTCATGCGATCCGTGTGCTTTCAATGTAATATATGCTGAATATATCAAACTAAAGAATTGTAACTGTCCTCACACTTTGATCGGATAACAAATCTCCCATAGAAAAATATGAGTATAAAGCCACCAAAACTTGCGTATTAGCGGAGCTGGTGTCTACAGTCCATACGGAAGGGTTCCTGTAGACAAAGGGAACTACAGTAAAGACAAACATCCAGTAATCAAGAGACACAGGTTGGTGAAGATATCGCCTAGATTTGGTGGAATGCTAGATCAGTGAGAAAACTAGACAGACATCCAACACCCAGTATAAGGGTCAACAGAAGGAAGTGAGTACAAGTGGGTGGGGACGATCGTATATATATAACTTAGCAACACAAATGACGAAGGAAGACAACTTTTTGACTCGTGCCCTGACCGGGCCTCGAACTCACGATCCACGGCACCCAATCGCCTAGTCAGAAATACCCGCAGCTTATACCGCTGCGCCACATATTGTCGCATTTGGAGTCGCAAGGTCGTTATCACCAGATAGAGGTTATCGTTCTTAATGTCATCATAATATTGGCCCGTTACCCTGGCCTCTCGGACCATAGAGATATTTTCGAAAGACCAACAAAGCCGCGTTAACGTAAATGACATTGCGAAGGTCATTAGGATGAATAAGACAGGGCTGCCACCTTCTGGAGATGCTAAAGTGGGAAATCTCCGACCAAAGGATTGTTCAAAGTGGGAGATTTAGCACAGCGACATTTTAACAAATTTTAACGCCTGATTATTAGACCAAAAGGTGATCAAGGTTATCTTTGGAGATGTAATGACAGGTCTGTCCGAACGAACTTGTAATGACAGTGTTCAACATGGTACTCTCTACCAAATTAAAATCAGATATCACATTCTATTTTGATACATCCTTCCGAGTGCAATTACTCCATAGGAATTTGTTCTTCAAAAATATTTAAATTGATATGAATTTAGATATGCTCAATGTTTGTTGATATACCTAATGGTTTCATTGTCAGCACCCTAGTTCTCATTTTGAGAATAAGATTTTACTCAGATTTGACCTAGATTTGCATCGCTGGTATCGTCACTGAAGCAGAAAATGCTTACTCTTCATGAACGCCTGATTTTATTTTTCTCCCTTTTGCCCTCGGTTGTTAATTAGAATTATGGTTTCGTATTCATATCGGTGTTCTCCATTGTTTTTGAGGCCATGTATCAGCTTAATGATATTTAACATACGGCGGGCTAATGTGGCTAACAAAGTATATTGCGATGGGCTGTGTATGACCACTGATCGATTATATTATATTAGCGTTAATGATGCCAGGTGATTTTGAGAATCGGTCAACCAAAAACAACAAGAAAATACACAGATGTGTAAATTCAGATTCAAGATTGATTAAATGTACAAATGATTGTACAAAAGACACGAGATAATAACACCATTCTAAACAAATTTAGGAGGTAGATACAGTAACGGCAAAAAGAATTAAACTGTACCGTGCTGCTGTTTCGTCCTTCTTGGACTCGTCAGTATTGCCAATTAAAGGCCTAAAGCGCGATCCTAGAAGGGGATAAAAAAATAATCAAAATTGTCAAAACAAGAGGTCCATGGGGCCTGTGTCGCTCACCTGGTTGGATTTGACCAAATGTCAAAATAATATTAATGTTCAAATCGTTAATACATACATGTAGCTCTATTTGTCAATCTCGAACAATGCTATATATTGTTATAGTGTGGGATCTCATGTGCTTTAAAGAAAAAACGAAGTCCAGACTCTCTAAGGGTGTGAAAGACCTCAGGGATTGGTTTTACAACATGACTGTGTTTAAAGAAACTAAGTCCCATACGGTAGGGAAAACCCCTTGTGGGCCTATTTTTACATCAGAATTGTGTTTATCCCAGAACGTCCAGTCATTCTATATATATAAATGGTTATGGGATGGCGGGTCACAGCAACCATTTATCCAAAATATGTTCCCCTTTCCCAAGTGTGCTTCTGGGTTCAAATCCATTCAAAACTTTATGACTAGTAGCGATTTAAAGGAATTGCCTCAATGTCCCCTATTGGGCCCCGCCCCTCTGGCCTCTTGGGGGTCAGAGTCACCATTAATGCAAAATCTGATCCCCTTCTGCCAAGGATGTTTCTGACGAAATGTGGTTAAAATGTAATGATAACTTTTTGACTAGTAGCGATTTGAAGTAAATGTTGACGGACGGACGATGGACAGACGGACAATGGACGGACGGACGACGGACGCCGCGCCATGACATCCGAGGTCTAGGTGAGCTAAAAATGAGGAAGTGCAAAACACCCATGATTTAGATAAATTATGTTAAGTAAGAGATTTCAAAATAACCCTAAGTACATCTGATACCATTGCGCCACCCTATATCATTGTGTCACCCGATACCATTGTGCCACCCATATTATCGTGCCACTCGATAACATTATCCTACCAAACCAATCCACTGGACTACACAACGTAGGAATCAAAATAAATCAATGAAATTTGAAAATACACAAGTTTATTTTTGATACATCTCACTCTGATTACACATGAAGGTGTGTAGAAACTCTCACTCTGAATATGCATGATGGTGTGTACAAACATTCATCTGATTACGCATAAAGTGTGTAGAAACTATGTACACATGAATGATCACCTAAGCTTGTATATACTTATATATACAAGTATATATAAGATCCCCTCTATATAAAAACACATTCAAAATGAAGACACATACTGAGAATTCTTCCTTATAACAAACACATGTCAAGTTCTCTAACAATTGGCTGAATCCATCAAACTCTATAACCAATTTGTCCACATCTACATTAAACCAGTTTATTCCGTCCCTTGGGATGCTTTGTAAACATGTCTTTTTATATATAAAGTATTCTTTGAATTCTATTATTTAATATTCCACACATAAAACCAATGGCAACTCCACACACATATATACACATGTTTACACAAAATACAAATCACACAAAACTTCCATACAACGCAACAGAGCTACATGATTTAAGTAATATAAAACAAAGCAATAGGCCGAGTCATGTAGGCGGTAAACATCTTAAACTAACAAATAATATAAAAGTGCTGGTATCATTTACCTCAGAAAACAATCTTCACAATTAGCATGATCCACACAATAATGATGTACATTATGTTACATTGATTACTAACACTGTCTCCTCATATGATTATTGCGAGGAGGTTTTACACTGGTAATAATAATAAATAAACAAGTTTTTGCTTTTTAGCCTTTAGACAGAAATTATTTTATCTAAATTTGTCCAATGTATTTTTTCATGTGTCTTGAATTTATTGGATCTTCCAAGAGAAAGAATTGGCAAAATTAAAAGCAAAACTTTCCTATTTGATGCCAGTAATAGAATGCAAAGAGAAATATTGATATGTTATCTACAAACCTTCCTAAGTGTTCTCATGAAAATACCACATTAACTTAATAAAGAAAACCATGGGTTTCAGATAAAAAAGCAAATTCCCAGGCAAAAGATGTCAGGATTTATTATCCACGATTTTACTGACAAATCGAGTTCTATATACATGTACATGAAACAAATACAAACAAAACCCAAAAATTTCACAGTAAAATTGAGTTAAATTCAAGTTCCACAGAATGGGTCGTTGAATGAATTCCATATTACATAGCCATGAGTGTAAGATTCTGTTACTCACATGATTTATATCCAATGTGAATTTCGACTTGGACATTATGTTTTTCTCTACAGAGACAATTAAAATTGTGTTATTAGTACACATCTCATGATAATTATGATATGGTCATACCACATAGTAACCAGGCCAGTTATGTGATAAAACTTATCGACAAACCATTTACAAGATAACTTCTAGCTTCCAGCACTAGTGAGCATTATATTAAGTGTAAGTAGACCTTCATCGATAGCGATATCACACAGGTACAGTGAATTTGATATCATTTTTCATCATCATACTACCAAATAACTGCAACCTACGATTCTCGAAGACTCTATATCTATATCTTTGGTATATTTATCACCAAAATTGATAGATAATCTTTAAACAAGTAAACATGTGAAAAACAACTTAAATACTACATAGGTTGAAAGTATATAGCAGGCATACATTGTACTTAACAATATAAATGTTACATACAACAGATCTAACTGGAAACTTTGTAATAGTTGTTGTTTCGGAATGTTCCAGCATTATTCATCAGAAGTAAATGATTCCCACACCAAGGTTCATAGCACATGTAAGTTGACCTATATTGTGTACAAGGTTATTCATATCAATTACATATTTAGTGTCAAATAAAAAAGAACAAATTCTTTAATTATATAATACTATTGTGTTTGAGACAAACTTCGAAATGTTGTTTTCCGAAATGTAAAATATTTCTTTAAAAGTCCACAGTGTTTCCCACATTTCCATGTGTATTTGCAATAATGATATATAAGTTTCTGACTACATAAAAACAAAGCAAAACGTAAGATAATAATGGATGGCATCCGAAATAAGTTATTCTTTCAAACATCTGTTTGACATCCGAGTTTAGTGATACTTTCACAAATCTGTGTAACGTCATCTAAGTTAAGTGATACTTTCAAACATCTGTATGACATCCAAGTTAAGTGATATTTTCACACACATTCTGTGCCCAAATGTACACTGAAAAAAACATTGGAAGTGACACGAAGTTTACACAATGACTCTCCAATATAAAATATCACAGCTTCCTTCACACCTCAGGTTCCGCTATCTGTCCCATAGTCTTTAATTCTGAAGCAACCTATACGAAACGAAAGTAACTTTTTAGTGTACAATAACAAGATTTAATTTATTTCTGTGTATATTTTTTTTAAACCTTTTAACCATGAGGTAGTAATTTGGATTTTTTCATATTAATGTAGTAAACCTTGCATTTTGCTATAACAAATAATTATTCCAATATTGGAATCACATTTCACATGTACGCTGGTACAAGGTCTAGACCAGTCTTCATCATGATCTAAATATGACTTTGATTTTCATAAATATTTATCTTGGATAAATACACAGACCTGTTTAAACCCTGTTGTAATATTGCATGATTAATGAATCACAAAATAGTCTACAAAAAGACATGTTTACAGTGATAATGATAAAGAAAACAAACAGTTGTGGAATGGACAGCTTTTGTCTTCAGTTTAAAGGAAAATTACCTTAAAATCAGCACCGGTAAATTCTACCACATCCTCCAAAAGTACATCCTCAGCTTTCTCTGTCAAGGTCAGTCCTTCTTCTGGGTCTACCTCAAACACACCCTGGTCAAAAAAAAGAGGATAGCTCAAAATCAGATGGGTATCAAGGGGAGGTAATCAAATATCTAACAAATGAAGCAAAATGTCTCAAGGGGAGATAATCTGACCAGCCTCACTCTTTCAGAATTTCATCAAAATGTTATTTCAATTTCCTGACAATAAACCCACTTTCTCAACTGAGTCAAAGTTTATGAATTGTCGTCCTGGTTAACAGGACCGTCCTGAAATGATTAAGGCTTTTGATAGGATGTAAATATAAAACAAATTATTATCGGATGAATATTGAATATCATCAGTTTCATACAGCCTATGGTTGATGACCCACCATTTCTGTGATAATAGTGTTGACACACCCCTTCCCAGTCAGAGGTAAGGTACAGTCATTGAGAATCTTGTGTTTTCCTCCCTTGGCAGTGTGCTCCATGGTAACAATGACCTTTGTGTCCTTACTGGATACCAAGTCCATGGCTCCTCCCATCCCCTTCACCATCTTACCCTGGAAAGGAAAGCAACAGTTGTCCAGTGAAACAGTTGTACAAATTATTATAGAATGTCACGAAAAATATGTAGGAATATCAGTATTTTTGTATATAAACTTACCGGAATCATCCAGTTGGCCAGATCTCCATATTGTGATACCTGCATGGCCCCCAGGATAGTGATATCAATGTGGCCACTAGAAAACACAACAAAAATAAAAATATCATATAAACAATCTCATATATCTAAATTACAAGTATAGTTTATTAATAAAATTACATTTTTGTATGAATCACTTCCTTTATCTAATTACAAATGCTTGTTATAGACAGGCTGGCACTCTAAGGAAGAAATATTACCAAATGGTTTTTCTGATGTACTTCATTAATACCAAACCATGGTACACAGTATCATAAAATATTATTGATGAATGAATTCAATACTTCATTGTCTTCTCTTGGTATTTCCATTTTACGACTCAACAGTATGTAGACTACAATCGACATTAAGGGAAGACAACTTTACCCTCGAATCATGGCAAACGACTCATCACTGGAGAAGTAGGAACTACCAGGGATACTAGTGACAGTTTCTTTCCCAGCATTGATCAAGTCTGGATCCACCTGGTCCTCTGTGGGAAACGCTCCCTGGTGACAAATAAGAAACTCAAATGTAGAAATGTTTACTGAAACCAAATTTAACCATTTTACTATGCTTTTGTTACCAATCTAATAAAAATTAGACTAGTAATTTCTATTCCTCTACGATACTCTACGATACACTGCCATATTGTATTACAGTGTATTGTATAGGAGCTGAAATTACAAGTCTAATTTTAATTAGATTGCTTTTGTACCTTATTCTTTATATATTCTGATTGTTGGCTTTCTAACAATGTATCACACAATAGGACTATTATGTTTAACATATACTATTATCAATTCTGGTCTACCATGATGTATTACAATAGAAATTCATGTTGTCTTAAAACTCCACAGTTTTGTATGTAACAATAACAGTTGTTTTTGACTGTCCAAACTGTCCATCATCAATACATTACAATTGAAGGTGACTATATTGGGCGAGTGTGAATACCTACCAGTCCCAGAATGCCGTTCTCGCTCTGTAGATGTACTGTAATACCCTTTATGTAATTACTCGCCAACATGGGCATACCAATACCAAGATTTGCTGGGACATGAATTAAGGAACGGAGTCAATGTCAACACAACTCTGTGGTACCAAGCACCCATAATGATCTTATAGCAACCATAAAAATTCACGAAAATTAATTGCCGTAAAATAGTTTCAATCACCGGTACAGTAGGCCTTTTATGACTGTGTATTGCAAAACTAAATCGCCACAAAAAAGTCGTTATACATGTAGATGTGAATTAAAGTTAAAATTTTTTGTTATTTATAAACAGTTTATAATGAGTTAATAGGAAACATCATTTTAGGTATTCATATTACATTCAGTCTTTGGAATTGGTTGGAAGTCAAAAGTTTGAAAGTTACAATTTTCACTTAAATTAAGTGGCATAGTTTTGTAAGTCTTATTTTAAGTATTTCAACACTTGCAAAAGTGAATACCCAGAGAGAAAAAGATCATAATCTAACCGTCAATCAGTTTTAAATGTTTAACTTATATTAAGTATACAACTTCAGTCTTATGATCCCAGTTGATCCCAGTGACATCACCGTGCCTGTTGGACACTTTAAGGATACCATACATTCCATCCTTGAACTCCAGGGCAGCCCTCCTAACAATTCTCTCTCTGATGATATCAGCCGGGCGCTTCTCAAAGTTAGCACTCTTTGGTTTGGTCAGACGTAATCGCTGAAAAAATACAGGTTTATATAGTTATATAGACCCATAATAGTACTCAATGTGACATCAGTGTTATATAAATCATATATTATGTAACAGTGGAATGATGTATCTCTCCAATTTTGTATTACAGATGTCCATCTCCTGTGCTTCTCGTAGTCTGTTAGTAATAATAGCTTTATTAATAGCTATACATAATGTACTCCAGAATTTTCAGAATAAGTCAGGAATTAGTTGACCAAGGATGGCTGCCTAAGTAAATTACTTATAAGCTGACCCATTTCATATTTCACTTCAGGTTAAGTCCCTTTAAGTTGTACCCACATATTGTGAACAACAGAGCCCCCTTGATCTAGATCATAGGTACCATGTCGGTCAATACACTCAATATATAATCTATTGAGAGTATTGACAGACGAGGCAAGTAATTATAATTATACCTATGATCTGGAGATTCTACTTTTTTGGTATGTTTCTTATGTGCCTTATTTTAAATTTCCTACTGAAATTAGTCAATTAAAAGCTCTCCATTTTGGTTTAACTGTTTTTGCAAATATTTCAATTTAACTTCTTAAATTTCAATATCCATAACTCTGGAACAAGAGATCCCAGAGGGATCTTGGCGCCCACCATTGAATGATCTTTATAGGTTCCATTTCAGATTGATCTTTTCTCTACTTTTCCCTTCCTCTAAGTCTTACTAATCTGTGTAAATTCAGAAACAGCCCTCTAGTACTTTTCAAACAAGGGGAACCTATATATAAAATTTAAGATTTAGCGATAATGGCTGTCTGTCGGCCATGTTGTTTTCCGATTGGTCCCAAAATGCAATACCAGGGACCAAGGGGAACCTACATATGAAATTTGAGAAAAATCCCTTCAGTACCTTCTGTACGATAGCGCTTAATAAACTTGAATTTTCAAAATACAAGATGGTTGCCTGTCAGCCAGGTTGTTTTCTGACTGGTCTCAAAATCCAATATGCATAACTAGACACAGAGGGCAACCTACAAATTAAATTCAGAAAGATCCTTTCAGCAATTTCTGATAAATAGCGATAACAATCTTCAATTGTCAAAATCCAAGATGGCTGCCTGTCGGCCATGTTGTTTTTCGATTGGTCTCAAAATGCAATATGCATAACTACGCACTGAGGGAAACCTACATATGAAATTTGAGAAAGATCACTTCAGTGCTTTCTGAGAAATAGCGATAACAAACTTCAATTGTCAAAATCAAAGATGGCTGAATGTCGGCCATGTTGTTTTCCGATTGGTCTCAAATTGCAATATGCATAACTAGGCACCGAGGGGAACCTACATATGAAATTTGAGAAAGATCCCTTCAGTGCTTTCTGAGAAATAGCGATAACAAACTTCAATTGTCAAAATCAAAGATGGCTGCCTGTCGGCCATGTTGTTTTCCGATTGGTCTCAAAATGAAATATGCATAACTAGGCACCAAGGGGAACCTTTATATGAAATTTGAGAAAGATCCCTTCAGTGCTTTCTGAGAAATAGCGATAACAAACTTCAATTGTCAAAATCCAAGATGGCTGCCTGTCGGCCATGTTGTTTTCAGATTAGTCTCAAAATGCAATATGCATAACTAGGCACAGAGGGAAACCTACATATGAAATTTCAGAAAGATCCCTTCATAAGTTTCTGAGAAATAGCGATAACAAACTTCAATTGTCAAAATCCAAGATGGCTGCCTGTCGGCCATGTTGTTTTTAGATTAGTCTCAAAATGAAATATGCATAACTAGGCACCAAGGGGAACCTACATATGAAATTTGAGAAAGATCCCTTCAGTACTTTCTGAGAAATAGCGATAACAAGAATTGTTTACGGACGGAGGGACGGAGGGACGTCGGATCCACTGCCCATGCAAAATTGCATTACATGAAATTAAAGTGGGTAACATAAACATTGCATAAAAACATGAAACACATGAGATAGTATTTAGAATCATTACATGTATTTGTGCTCAGTCATCAAGTTCCTGTGAAAGTAATCAACATAACTGGTAGTAACAAATCTACCAAGCGAGTTTCATCAAAATCCGTTCCTTCCTTCAAAAGATATCGTGCGGAAAGCAATCAGCCAATCAGAACACATTAGCCTCATTAAATATGCGGTAATCGAACTTGATCGAGGAGTTTAGATAATAAGTCTACCAAGCAAGTTTCATCAAAATCCAATCATTCCTTCAAAAGATATTGTGCAGAAAGCAAATCTGGATGGGCAGACGGACTGAATCCATTTGTATACATATCACCCGCCAACTTAGTTGGGCGGGGGATAATGAGCAGAAACAATATGACATACAAGGGTAACACTATATACCGAGCCATTAAATGATTTGCTATAATCTATATCCGCAGTACCAGTTTCTATACATATATAGCTATATATACCTCTATTCTCTTTTCGTAGCTATATCCACAGTACCAGTTTCTATACGTATATAACTATATATACCTCTATTCTCTTTTCGTAGCTGGGACCTTTAATGACTCGCTGGACGTAGACATGAGGTACATGGACATCCTCAGCTGGGATTTCTCCCACCTCCACAATCTCCTCTACCTCAGCAATGGTCACCTTCCCAGCCTTACACATCGGTGGGTTAAAGTTACGAGCGGTCTTCCTGTACAATGACATTGGTAATAGGGATAGATGAACAAATATGGACATGCCCTTTAGTAGTGATATTACATGGAACAAGAGTAAATAACATATAAAGTGATGAAGAAAATGGCATGAATAGAAAAAGAATGGAGAAAATATATTTGATTACATTTACCAGTGAAACACCAGAAATTATCAACTTGATAAATGCCAATTAGAATGGTTCTTTCTATATTCACTGCATTGAAATCTGTGATAGTTTGATTCAGATCTGAATGAAGCAAAGGTATAAGAAGTTATTGAAATTGAGGAAAAATACTGACCTAAAGGTGAGATTGCCAGCCTTATCAGCTTTCCATGCCTTGATCAGGGCAAAGTCTCCAGTAATAGCCTTCTCCAATATATGTGGAATTCCAGCAAAGTCTCGCACCTACAAATAACAAAAGAACTTTATATACACAGTCAAGTTCTGAACCTATATATATGCAATACCTCATTGTATAGTTGATTTTAAGAAACCTCCACAGAATACAGGATTTAAATGCAATAAGATAGTATTTTTTTAGTGGTTCCTGCTTGTACCTATAGCAGCCATCATACAACATACCTGTAAGTATAAGAACTGCACTTACATGCCGCCCCTATTTCGTGATCATAAAAGGCAGCTAAATTCTTTAACGACTTTCTTCTTTCATATGTCTCTCTTGACATTGCCATATGTTTGGCCTTTAAAGTTGTGTGTTTGCCCTATATAGTGAGGCTTTGGGTTCTGAGACATGCTACTCCTGTTTAAGGCTTAGCTTTTTTTGGGTGGGACGACTGGTTTGTCCCATCGGGTTTGCACTGCATGGCAGTATACTTCCACGGGGTACTGACATGAAGTTAGCATCTGTTCTGCACTACCATGGGGAGACAATCGTGAATATATGGCAGTGTTAAGTGTGAACTTTAACCTTGACTGATGACCACCAAAATCTAATAAAGTGTAGAACATGATGGTGAGATGCTATGGTGTGAATTTAAACTGAATCTGTTCAGATAGTGTGCACACAATCTTTTTTTATTTTAAAAGTGGTCAAGTGTGACTTTTGACCTTAAATCTTCAGCAATGACCACCAAAATCTACTGAGGTGTAGACATCGATGGTGTAATGCTATGATGTGAATATGAAATAAATCTACCCAGGGGTTCCACATAAACACATGCATGCACAGACAAAGTGATTACATGTACAATATATATATATATATACCTCCTTATTAAAGTGACGGCTATAACGACCATAGCTATTAATGAGAATGTACTTATTTTACTCAGCCATTTGTATCCAGTGGCAATCATAAGGCATCCGTTTAGCAGAATCAAAAGGTGTTTTCCACATTTACCAAGTCCAGATGCAGTATGTAAAAGATATGTAAATTTCACAGTGTGGAAGTAAGTGTGTCTGCTCTTGTAGCAGAAATATGAAAATAAAGATGAATTAATACATATTACTGAATAATATTTGGTGTCTTTGACCACCGAAAGTATTAAGTGAGCTACATGTATAAAGACAAGAGATCCCAGAGGGATCTTGGCGCCCACCATTGAATGATCTTTATAGGTTCCATGTCAGATTGATCTTTTCTCTACTTTTCCCTTCCTCTAAGTCTTACTAATCTGTGTAAATTCAGAAAGAGCCCTCTAGTACTTTTCAAACAAGGGCAACCTATATATAAAATTTAAGATTTAGCAATAATGGCTGTCTGTTGGCCATGTTGTTTTCCGATTGGTCCCAAAATGCAATACCAGGGACCAAGGGGAACCTACATATGAAATTTCAGAAAAATCCCTTCAGTACCTTCTGTACAATAGCGATAACAAACTTCAATTTTCAAAATACAAGATGGCTGCCTGTCAGCCAGGTTGTTTTCTGACTGGTCTCAAAATCCAATATGCATAACTAGACACAGAGGGCAACCTACAAATGAAATTCAGAAAGATCCTTTCAGCAATTTCTGATAAATAGCGATAACAATCTTCAATTGTCAAAATCCAAGATGGCTGCCTGTCGGCCATGTTGTTTTTCGATTGGTCTCAAAATGCAATATGCATAACTACGCACTGAGGGAAACCTACATATGAAATTTGAGAAAGATCCCTTCAGTACTTTTTGAGAAATAGCGATAACAAACTTCAATTGTCAAAATCCAAGATGACTGCCTGTCGGCCATGTTGTTTTCCGAATAGTCTCAAAATGCAATATGCATAACTAGGCGCCGAGGCAAAGCTACAATTGAAATTTCAGAAAGATCCCTTCATAAGTTTCTGAGAAATAGCTATAACAAACTTCAATTGTCAAAATCCAAGATGGCTGCCTGTCGGCCATGTTGTTTTCAGATTAGTCTCAAAATGCAATATGCATAACTAGGTACCGAGGGAAACCTACATATGAAATTTCAGAAAGATCCCTTCATAAGTTTCTGAGAAATAGCGATAACAAACTTCAATTGTCAAAATCCAAGATGGCTGCCTGTCGGCCATGTTGTTTTCCGATTAGTCTCAAAATTCAATGTGCATAACTAGTCACTGAGAGGAACCTACATATGAAATTTCAGAAAGATCCCTTCATTAGTTTCTGAGAAATAGCGATAACAAACTTCAATTGTCAAAATCCAAGATGGCTGCCTGTCGGCCATGTTGTTTTCCAATTGGTCTCAAAATGCAATATGCATAACTAGGCACCAAGAGGAACCTTTATATGAAATTTGAGAAAGATCCCTTCAGTGCTTTCTCAGAAATAGCGATAACAAACTTCAATTGTCAAAATCCAAGATAGCTGCCTGTCGGCCATGTTGTTTTCCGATTAGTCTCAAAATACAATATGCATAACTAGGCACTGAGGGGGACCTACATATGAAATTTCAGAAAGATCCCCTTATTAGATTCTGAGAAATACCGATAACAAACTTCAATTGTCAAAATCCAAGATGGCTGCCTGTCGGCCATGTTGTTTTCAAATTGGTCTCAAAATGCAATATGCATAACTAGTCACCAAGGGGAACCTACATATGAAATTTCAGAAAGATCCCCTCATTAGTTTCTGAGAAATAGCGATAACAAACTTCAATTGTCAAAATCCAAGATGGCTGCCTGTCGGCCATGTTGTTTTCAGATTGGTCTCAAAATGCAATATGCATAACTAGGCACCAAGGGGAACCTAAATATGAAATTTGAGAAAGATCCCTTCAGTACTTTCTGAGAAATAGCGATAACAAGAATTGTTTACGGACGGAGGGACGGAGGGACGGACGGACGGACGGAGGGACGGACGGACGGACGGACGACGGACCACGGACGCAGGGCGATTTGAATAGCCCACCATCTGATGATGGTGGGCTAAAAAGGCTACATTGAAGTTACAGAACCTATATTGTGGCTGTCTCAATGACTGAAGTTAATGTAAATATACATAATTTATCAGTAATCTTATCTTAGCATTTTAACACTGGAAATTATTATTGTGTTAATTACATTTTCTATCCTATTTCAACAGAAAATAATGTTGTTCTGTCGATTCTTCAATGTGCAAATCTGTTAGATTGATGAAATATGCCAACATTCGTACATTTACAGTAGTTTTTCAAGGAGAAAGGGTAAAATATATGTACAGGTCACCTGATCAACTTTATCTAAGGAAATTTCCGTTTAGCATATTTACTGGTAGGTCATTTCCTTGAGAGCAAGAGGTCGCTTGTTTGACCCCCTGGGTGGGCAGGATATTATAGATAACTCATTCCTATAACACTTTTAAAGAAACTGCGGTGAACAGAAGTTTTTATTTCCTCCTTGTATCATATTACTTAAGATTAAACAACAATTCACTGCCTAGTTGTCCAAAAATGATTTAAAAAGAGGAAATGAAAATTCCAGGTATTAACTTCATAACTTGTTTATAACAGAAAGATATCATTCCAAACAAAATGCAGTAAATTCAAAAATCATTTATATAGGGAAAATGGAAATTTCACAATATCAACTTCAAAAATCATTTTGAAGATGTAAAACCCCAAACTATTGAAATAACGAGTCATTTAGCAGAATAACACTGCACTAAACTGAGCTTGACATTTAAATCAGACAGTGAAACATAAAAAAAAACCAAGAAAACAAATCAAAGGCTTTTAAACTAAATTCTAATTGGAGCAAGGCATTGTAGGCTCTCCAATTTTGATCCCATCTTTTTTATCTGTGAAATTTTTGATCAAAATTCTTAAAGTGAAATGGTCTTAGTTCTTTAAAAAATAAATTAACCCTATTGTGTTATAAAGTTACATAGGTACTAAATTACAGGTCTATATACCTGTGGTATCCAGGGAATAGAGATGGCATAAAAAGTTTGTGTTTGTCAATTTTGTACAGAATAAATCGTGTATAGACCTGGGGCAAATTCTGGTGATTAATACTGATTATAAATTAAAGTGGAAATAAACTGATAGTAGTATGTTATAACCAGACTGATATGTATACAGTATTGATTTGACAGACAGCTGTAGTACCATACATGTATAAATCTATAGCAGCCTCGCACTCCTACACCAGATGTTACATCCACTGCTGGAAAACTGTCCTCTGGATGAAATTTTTTTTCATATAGAAATCAATGACATATACTACAACAGTACATGTATATGTGTATATTTATCTCATAAGTGTTTCATTAATTCTATTACTCTTGGCTGTTTTTTAATAATTTTGATCTGAAATAATTTTGTGTGGGTTGAAGTGTCACTTCATAAAATCATGTTTCATTTCAGATGTTAATCAAATGCTCCTGTTGGCTGATTTTTGAAAAAAATAATCTAAAAAATCACTGTATGGATTGAACTAAATGTCACTTTACAAAATCAAATTTTCATCTTTAGATGTTAATCAAAATGGCTCCTCTTGGCTGATGTTTAAAATCTTAATTTAAAAAAAATATCACAGTATGGATTAAACTAAATGTCACTTTACAAAATCATGTTTACATTTTTAGATGTTAATCAAACACTCCTCTTGGGTGACTTTTTTTTCAAAAAATTTACTCTGAAATAACACGGTGGATTGAATTTAGATTTAATCTGAAATAACACGGTGGATTGAATTTAGTGTCACTTAAATTCAAAAAGTCATACATGTATTTTCATTTTTAAATGTTAATCAAATGTTCTCTCCCTAAGGATCAGATGATATATGTAATGTTGGGTACATTATATCTTAATGTTATATATGTATACCTACAGAACCTGATCTGCTTGGCAGTTAATCTTAAGCTCCCATATAAAGATAACAAAGTAACAATGACAGAACAGGAATATTTAAATTCTCATAGAATATCATTTCTTGATTTATAAGTGTACAAGTATGATAATTAGTTGCTGAATTCCTGCTGAATAATAACAGCAATGTCACTAAATAAACTGCAGCAGGATTTCATCAGTCGCTATGTCCAAATTATTCTATCGCTCCATTTTAATATACTGCTAGGGGCGGATCACTATAATAACCAGCCTCCCAATCAACACAGCTGTTGCATACACTGATGTACTACACTTCAGTGGGTTTTTCAAAAGTTTTATGGTCAACAACAGAATCTTAAATCTTAATATTCCATTTTCATACACAATAAAAAGTTCCACATGTTCACTGCTTGTTTATATGCTAGGTTGTTCTATTGTCACTATACCCTGGTTCTCAGTTTGAGGACGAGACATTACCTGGATTTTGTCTAGATTTACATGGCAGACATCACATTCTAGGATTGGAGTATAAAGAGTGGGAAATAAAAGAGCAAATGTGATGAACTGAAAATGAATATTTGAAAGAAGTAAAAGAGAGCTACTGTGAGACTGGTTCAATGATGGAAGAGTGGTCAACCCAGGGTCCCACTAAGGCAAATTCCCTCCAATAAGAGGTTCCATGGTGAAAAAGGATGAACCCAGGGTCCAACCCTGGTGTCCCTCCAACGAGACGTTCAATGATGGAAAAGGGTTGAACCCAGTGTCCCACCCTTGCATCCCTCAAAAGTCAAGTCTGCTGGGGAATGAAAAACCAATTAAAAAAAATAATAAAAATAATAATAAAATTCTAGTCTGTAAATTTAATTTTGTTCATGTGTTTTACCTTTTATGTATTTTGCATCAGAAATATGGTTCCCTTTACAAATTGGTATTCTGTTATTGTGCTGGACAGAACAAAGGGTTATATCAAATCAGTTCTCACAGAATGTTTTCTGGTTTGTATAGTGTTTCAACTTACAATTCAAAATACGGACACAGGTGGACAAAAATATATAAATGGTATTAGTTGGACTGAATATTGGTCATCAGAGAATATTAAGGAGTAATTTTCTGACAAACTTATTGCTATATGGAGAAATAGTGATAAGCAATATCTATGCTTTTGTTAAGTGGATGGTTCAGTTAAAGTGATCCCTACATATCACACAGTAGTATATATGGGAGATTGAAATAGTGATGTCAGTCTGATCTGAAAATAAATAGTTGTCTCTGTGGTCCTGCTATGGGGACATATTGTATTACATCCTTCCCGTTGTCCTGTTCTGATTCAGTGACTGTGTCATCACATTACTAGCGATTTTTTTTTTTTTTTAAATTTATATATATATATACAAGGTTGTGTAAGGAATACAGATCTATGTATGTAAAGATGATTGGGTAAGTGACACAGTGGTAACATACTTGCCTTTCACCTATGTGACTGGTGTTTGATTTTCAATCGGATGTAAAAAGGAATGTTTTTTTTTTTTTTTCTCAGGGTAAACCAGTTTCCTCCCACAGTAAGACCCCACACATGCTTCCATCCGAGTCAACAAGCGTGACTTATATTAGTTGATGTAATTAACTTGTTTTGCAGTTGGTGTAAAATAAATATGATTTAAAAATAAGTATGTATTTCAGGGTTTAAAGATCAAAGCTATATATATATAGGTCTGATAACTATTTATGGAATCTGTCACCAATTCAATGACATCAAACTAGCAAGTCATTTTTTTTTACTGTTATACTTCAAACATTGAAATACTACAATTAATACTATAATACTGCAGGTTTATGCAATCTTTAATTCTTTGGGAAATCATAAAAAAAATCATAATTTTTATATTGGAACAAAGTCAAACTGTTAATTTTATATTTGTATACTACTGGATGTTTTGAAGCTATTTCCATTACTAATCGAGGTACATCTGTTACCTACAAACTTGGATTCCCAGTAGCTAGCTTATATGGTCTGAGGCCAATGACAGGTTGCTATAATTATTTGATTGAACTTATTTCAAAATTTATGAAATTAAATCATTTTTAATAACGCTATGTTTCATAAGAATATTATGAGCAATATGAACTTGTTATGTCTCCAATATAACTCAGCAAGCTCATAACAAATTTTACACACATGATGTACTTATGTTGACTTTGATATCTCTATATTAAATTTTCAATTGATTTCATGATCTACTAGTAGGATAGACAAGATCTGTTTAAAGTTTATCCTACATGAATGACTGTGTAGGATTTTCATCAATTTTAACACAGGTGTAATATACATACAAATGAGATTTTGTATGTAGATAGATCTAATTATTCAAGTACATGTATACATAAGTGTACAGTGTATGACTAGACAGAAAATATTTGCATTTTACGAAATGATTAAAATAATTTTGTGGAGTGCACATTCAACATGAGGCTGACGAGCTCAGACTTTTTGACAATTATAACATTAGTTCTATTCTATAACCTCTATACAATGTTGACACGTACAAGGTGTGGCTGTCGAGCTCAGACTTTTTGACAATTATAACATTAGTTCTATTCTATAACCTCTATACAATGTTGACACGTACAAGGTGTGGCTGTCGAGCTCAGACTTTTTGACAATTATAACATTAGTTCTATTCTATAACCTCTATACAATGTTGACACGTACAAGGTGAGGCTGTCGAGCTCAGACTTTTTGACAATTATAACATTAGTTCTATTCTATAACCTCTATACAATGTTGACACGTACAAGGTGTGGCTGTCGAGCTCAGACTTTTTGACAATTATAACATTAGTTCTATTCTATAACCTCTATACAATGTTGACACGTACAAGGTGTGGCTGTCGAGCTCAGATCTTTTACAGTTGTAACATCAGTTCTATTCCTTTATCTCTATACAATGTTGACACATACAAGGTGAGGCTGTCGAGCTCAGATCTTTTGATAGTTAAATTGCAACATCAGTTCTTTTCCTACAAAAGTGTATAAGGTGAGGCTGTCGAGCTCAGACTTTTTGACAGTTGTAACATCAGTTCTATTCCTTTACCTCTATACAATGTGGACACAGAAACATTTTATAACCCCCATTGACAATTTGTCTAACAACAGAAAATATGTACGGTCAATTTTGTCTAGACTGAACCCGATGAACCAGATAAATATGTAGTATGACATTGTATAAACTTCAGTAATTTCAATGATACAGAGTGAAGCTGAGGGCTGGAAATTTAAGAACCTGGACCATCTCATGATCTGAAATGTTCATATATTACTCTTAGAAAACATTGACAATTATACAATGTAAAATCGTATTTAAGGCTTCATTATCAAAAGATTAGCAGTGCTACTTAAATTATCACTGGATTAACCACCAAAGCACAAAAGCATATAAAAATGTTGGTTTGGTTGTATTAATTGGTACTAGAAGTTTTATATGCTTTTCACAATTTAAAAAAAAAATGCTTTTCACAATTTCCCCAAACATTTCAGACCTAGTGGGTGACAAGGATAAGTTATATTGTAAACAACTGATATTGGTAACACATTGGATCCAGGCCAAACTGACAACTCTCCAAATACAAATGGTTTGAGCAACAGTTTATTCATTTAACATACAAAAAAAAATTTATTAGCAAAATTCTAAAATACAAATCTTGCATATGATATGACAAAAAGGGATAATACATGGGAATCTCTATAAGTATCTGTGAAGAGTATTCTACAAAGTATCACCTATAGGGTTAATTATATACCCTAATGTAATGAGTCTGTCATCCGCTACAAATACCATTCCTCATTATATCATATCTCTATGATAATTTATTTAATATAATATGTATCATTCCCACAACCTTCCGACACAACCACTACACAGATTTTATGTCAATTATCTTTGATGATTTTTTTTCTGAAAAATGCATTCTTTCTCAGTTTTTAATAGGCAATTACATTGACGTTTAATCAGTATAATGCTTCATCTACTTGGTCGATCAAACGCTATTTGAGTTGAGTTTGAATTTTAATTTTCAGGTCTTCAATTTTTCTGGTTGATGGATACATGACCCTGGGTCACCAGAAGAGTATTCCAAATAACTGGCTATCTATCAGATCCGCGCTACAGTACCAGACATGCTCACACATACAACCATACATGCTCACTTACAATGCCATCAACATGCATGAGAGGCCGGGCTCATAGGCATTATGCTGTTGTCCATTACCCATTGAAAATCTTTGTGAAATGAAACCAGTCTACTGTCATTTGTACAAGCTTGCCTCACATTGTATATCACTATACATTGTATATCACTATACATTGTATATCACTAAACCTCACACTAGGATTAAGGGAGAGTTCACCAGCTATAATCTATATTGCAATACATGTTTACCGGTCCCTAAAAATATTGCAACCCCAAAATGTTAAAAAAAAAACCTGCCTCTTTTCCCAAAAATTAATCATTCTGACTCCCGGACGTAATAGTTAACCATCAAACTGAATCTTAGAGGCCTAGTACACCTATTAAAGAGTTGACTGATGCCTTTCAACACAGCACCAAACAGGTTACATTTAGAAACCAATGCTGACAGTGATGCTGACTCTGACATCGACACCACCGCCAGGCTGACAACGTAAGCTTCCCCTTTCTTCAGAACATAAGCTTCCCCTTACTTCAGGAGGTAAGCTAAAAACAAGCAAGCTCACATACAATGTCACAAACAGCCTTACATCTACAATAACACATACATGCTCGCATACAATGCCACATACATGCACAAGAACAATGTTTCATGTCATATGCTTGTATACAATGTTATATACACATGCTCACAACTAATGTCATACACATGCTCACAACTAATGTCACACACATGCTCACAACTAATGTCATACACATGCTCACAACTAATGTCATACACATGCTCACAACTAATGTCACACACATGCTCACAACTAATGTCATACATATGCTCACAACTTATGTCATACACATGCTCACAACTAATGTCATACACATGCTCACAACTAATGTCATACACATGCTCACAACTAATGTCATACACATGCTCACAACTAATGTCATACACATGCTCACAACTAATGTCATCAACAGTTCGTTCAACATGCTTGCATACAATGTCATACACATGCTCACAACTAATGTCATACATATGCTCACAACTTATGTCATACACAAGCTCACAACTAATGTCATATGCATGCTTGCATACAATGCCATGTACATGCACAAATATATTGTTACATGGCATATGCTTGTATACAATGTCATACACATGCTCACATACAATGTCATACACATACTCACAACTAATGTCACACACATACTCACAACTAATGTCACACACATACTCGCAACTAATGTCATACACATGCTCACAACTAATGTCATACACATGCTCACAACTAATGTCATACACATGCTCGTATACGATGTCATACACATGCTCAAATACCATATCACAAACGCTCACATACAGTAATCATCACATACATACATTAAATGATAAAAAGATAATTGCTTGCTCACATGAAACATGAATGCATTATGCCTTTTAAAATGTTCAATATTTATGCCAACTTTATGAAATTACAACAAATCTGAAAAAGATGTTCTGTAGAGATTTAAAAGGATCAGTGTATATAATCTCATTGTTTCCAAATGGATTGTTAGAGTATGATAATACTTCAAGTACCATCCAAAAAAACCTGATACCTTAACATCTTATACTATAGTTAGTCTCCCCCTGTACTTTGGGCAATAATCGCCGCCACAATTCCAATAACAATCAATATGGCCACCACTAATATTATGATACATATGCACTTTTTTTTTCGAGCCTTTTTCTGATTTATCTCTGCTTCACCTAAGTCCTTCTTTCCAGATTCTACATCAGCCACAGTTCGTTCAACATGGTTTTCTATGGTATCAATTGTCTCCCCTTGATCAGCTACTAACACATGCATTTCCTTAAACAGTTTGTTGACCTCGTGGATTTGACCTTCGATATCATGGAGATCCTGCTCACGTTCCTGTAACAACTGTAAATCTCCCTTTGCTTTTTGCATTTCCATCAGAAACCCCCCTGTGAACATCGCCTGGTTTTGGAAATTCATATCCAAATTGTCTGGCTCGTTGCCATTAGTTGCAATTTGCATCTGACGCTTAAAACGCGCTTTTGTTTTATCCAAGTAGTCCGCTTGATTTGCTGCAAAATCGTTAGTGGTCTTTTTTAATTCCTGTGATAATCGGTCAATCTGAGTCATGTGAACTCTTTGGTGTGTACCTGAAGTTATCAAGGATGCCTTTTGTGATTCTGTTGTTGTTTCGGCAGCCAATAATTCAATATCTTTACGAATCTTTATTGAATCTGTTAGTATCTGGTCCGACATGTGTTCCATTTTTTGTAAATCCTTCGAAGTTACAAATGGGGAACAATACAAGTTACTTTGAAGTTTTTTCACATCATCTGTGTCTTTCTTTAAACTTTTAAGCCTTTCTTCAATTCCATGTACTTTATCTTGGAAGCCTGCTATTGTAGTCTCCATGGTTTCTTTTTCCTTTTTCTTGCGTTTCTTTTTCAATTCTTCACTTTCAAACTCCTCGTGCTTCTTCTTCATCTCCTGGAGTCTATCCTTCACCATGACTGATACTTATAAACACAATCCTTTTATAGACAGTAATTGACGTCGTCAGAGCTATACTTGGAGCGATGCGTAATGTTTATCAGGCCATTTACCTGGATCCACCTGTTGATCACGTTATCTGTAGTATTACCGGGCTAAGTTGTCGTAAATTGATGATAGCTAAGTTGTAAACAAACAGAAGTCGGTACATCACCCCGATGAGTGTACTGGTAACTCCTTTAGTTGTAATCAGCCTGAAGTAGACATGAGAACATGCTTGGGCTTTTCCCTATGTCTGGTCAGACTGTTATAGTTATAATACATACACATATATATATATACTCCAGGCTAACTATAGGTCTAGGTCTACACTGAGTCACAGCAGTTGGGGCCCCAGGAGGGAAAATTAATCTTGCTTCAATGAGTTCTAATTATAATCTTGTAAAGTGCTTAATTTCTGTAAAAAAAAACCCTACCAAGTGTGAAGGAAGTATGACAATACATGGCTGACCATGACTAGTCAATATCCCTCTTATACAGCTGTTTTAGCACTTCATACTTATAATAGTATTAGTCTGGTGACATCACTTTACAAGCCTCTATGTATCAGCACACACTTGAGCTTTAGGTATATATACATGTATATGCATAAAGGTATACAACTCTGTGTGGAGAAGGATAGGTTTATATTATCAGACTAAACTGTGACAAACTAATGTCATTATGCACTGATGTATTATATTAGCAGGGCATTTATTTTCTTTTTCCAAAAGAGTTTTAATAGATCAACACTTCTTCATAAAATACAAAATACCTAATTAAAACACCAGAACATATAGCTTGTGTGTTAGGTAAAAGTACTCAGGTGAGAAGAGCTACAATAATGTGGGTTGTTTTTATAGGTAATTTGATCCAACTTTCAAATCATGCTGGTACAAGATTTGCAAAAGTACTAGGTGTTTTAATTAGCTGGCACATCGTATTTGTTGTTAATTGTCTAAAGCTTATAATTAATCTTTGCACAGGTTCTGTTTTACTTATATGTATAGGTAATACAGGTAAGACATTTAAGTCGAGCAGGTAAGATTTAACTGGAACGCCCCAGGTGTATAGTCCCATTCAGTTCTGTCTACATTGTGCGGTGTGTGTTTGTTAGAAATACCTTCAACACAACAATCTGAATACATCAAATAGTTCATGTTTCAGTGAACACCAATTGTGGGGCCCTCAATGGGGGAAATATCTAAGTCATTGCAGTCGGTATACTGACATAATGTTGCCTTAAGCAGATAGCTTTCATAACAATGTCAATCAGTACAAATATATACCGGACATCTTATGTCACCGATTAAAACCCAGCAGTAAATGTCTTTCACTGTATGTGCATGGTCAGTCAGGAACATTTACATCTATTTTGAATTAAGTCACAGGTTTGTTATTCACATGTAAAATATATCCAGTTTCAGGAAAATGACTATCCAATTGAATAAATGAATATAAAGTTTACATTATGTTTTTTCACTGTCATTATCGTAATTATAAGGATTTATTGATAATTGTTTTCCACCAATTGATTATTATCACACTGATCATAATTACCTACAAATTTTCAACATACAAAAATCCCATTTTTTTTGTGAATTATTCAAGGTATAAAAATATTTCACACATTTTTTTCATTACACATTGTATAGTTCTATGAATTAAAATAGGCAATTGGTAAGGAAATATTGTAGACCCTATGTGTTTAAGTTATAAATTTCACAATCCATCTAATTACATATACAGTGTATGTACATATGATTATATATATCTGTAAAAAACATAGACATATTATCTTGGTAATATAAACCATTATGTTATCAGATTATACTAACATGTCATTAATTTTAAACAAAACTACAATCTGATATATGTAGAAATAGTTATTGACTGTTGATATTTCATAACTTATTTTTGAAAATATTCTTGTTTCAATTTCATCAAAGTTATAATTTTTCGTAAGGTTTTTTGCCAGAAAGAGAATCTTTAGCTACCATATATGTAACTACATATTACCATACATCATTAAAGATAACAATTAAATTGACTTGTAAAAGACACAGGAATTTTTATTGTTTGTTTTCAAACAAACTTTTAATTAATACTTGCGTTGTAGAGCTACATGTATTCTTACGACTAAAAAAAATATTAACATACTTAATTGATATTGATGTGACAACAAAATCAATTAACTTTTAACATCAAGTGATACAATATTCAATTTTAATTTTTCACATTTGTCTATCATCAGTTTATTGATCAAACAAATTCCACAGTCTATATCAATGCTACACATTTGTACAACATATTATGAAGATGCCAATTTTTGACACATTGTATACCATATATAAATTCTTCAATTCAATTAATTATAAGAAGGCATTTTTCAGAAAAAGTAAATATATCACTGCAACAAAAATATATGAATTTATTTTCTAGCAGTTTAACACAGTAAGCCAATAATGTAATCAATATCAGAAGGCCTTTCCGATATACATAAATGTACTATAAGCAATAATTGATTCACGGATTTGTGACAAATGTGGACTTAAAAGTGGACTAAGACTAATATATATAGCCCTGATTTACCCTAGTCAAATTATATCTTTTTGTTTAGAGGAGTTGACATCTTTACGATACATCTATAAGGTCACACGTTTTATATGTCCATTTATGATACATCTGAGGTCACACGTTTTATATGTCCAGTTACGATACATCTAAGGTCACGTTTTATATGTCCATTTACGATACATCTGAGGTCACACGTTTTATATGTCCATTTACAATACATCTAAGGTCAAACGTTTTATATGCCCATTTACAATACATCTAATGTCACGTTTTATATGTCCATTTACGATACATCTAAGGTCACATGTTTTATATGTCCATTTACGATACATCTAATGTCACGTTTTATATGTCCATTTACGATACATCTAATGTCACGTTTTATATGTCCATTTATGATACATCTAATGTCACGTTTTATATGTCCATTTACGATACATCTAATGTCACGTTTTATATGTCCATTTACGATACATCTAAGGTCATATGTTAAATATGTCCATATACCCTGTAAGCTAGGGTACAGGCAAATTTTATAGTTCATCACTACATGTGCTATCTTACTAAAATGTCTTTAATAATATGGATACAGCAGCTTAAGTCACACAGGAATATCTGATCCCCTAATTTTGTTCATTTCTTAAGCATATCCACATTTTAAATGTTTTAAATGTATTTCTATTTATGGTTTAAAAAAGCAGTGACCTTTCTAGTTTAACATATATCTGATAATATCATATTTAGAACAAAGGTCCTTTTTTGTTTAATGAAATATTCTTAGTAACCCCAAATGCTGCTGCCAATCCTATAGCTAGTTGCTTGACATGTTCCTACAGCTAGGACCACAAATAAAAAAAAAATTCCATATACAAAATGACCAGGTAAGGAAATCATTAAAGGGGAAAAGCTCCTCTTTCCTGATCACTTCAGACAAACGTCACATAAAGTTATCATAAAAGGGACATTTATTGTATTGTACGTATTAACAAAATGGAAAATACCTCCAAGTTGCACAACTATTTTAGTAACAAGACTAATTTTCATAGAAATTGGTCGGAAGAGCAAATATAGAAGTGTTTCAGAAATCATCCATCTACAGATGTATTACTGATACAATAAATAACTGTATACAATGTAGTTTGTATGTGTTGTGTTATATGCTGTATATCTTGTGTAAACATTGTAAAGCAATGAGGAAAGTACCGAATGTTAATTACTATTTACATATAGTCCAGAGTGAGGTATCCTATCTGTGTCATGTCCGTGTCTTGTTGGTCATTCTATTTGTCCGTATTTGGTGTTGTGGATGATGAAGTTGTATGTAAGTTATTAGATGCAAGTATGTAATAAAGCATGCAAGTGTAAACGAGAAGTAAATAAACCCAGTAATACACTGCATTAGTTCGCAGTTGGCTGTTTTTCGTGAGACAGAATATATCCTCTGGGGTTCTGTTTTGCAAAGCCGTGCCATAGTGACTAGTTAGATTATTGACATGGTCTAGCTACCAGACATGAAAAATGTAATGTGGTACGCATAACTGTAAAGGATATTTAATTCATTAAAGATAATATCTAATTTGTCAGACTTTGACTTCTATAATAGTAATGTACGGATTTAGGCAATACATGTAATTGTGTTTCAGACTTTTTTTTGTGTGAGTACTTCAGTTTGAAATAAATTTCATCTGGAAACAGCCCGATATATGTGTGAAGTATTTTTTATAAAATGCCCAGTGATACATGGAAGGACAATCAGAATCATGATTCCAGTATACCCGCTAACCATCCAATAAATATACCTACATATATATTATTATTATTATTTTTTTTTTTTCAACTTTATTTCACCTGATCATATATTGCATAAAGGGAGACAATTCAACTCTCTTTATTATAAGAAATCTGACTACCTGTATATATTGACAAATAGCATGACATCACATTTCTTTAAGTACAATACAAGAAAGCATATAATATATAACAACATCCTGTAGGTTTGATAGAGCAACTAAAGTAACAAAATATCATAACTCAACGAAGCAATTTCTTGACATTAAATCTTAAGCAGAATCAAATGAGTGTTTCTGAGACAACCTGCAAAATCAAGAGTGATATATATGTATCTACACATTTCGACAGCAGCACTTATCCCATTGACAAATAGTGAACAGTTGTCAAGACTTTATCATTTACAGCGCATTGTAGATTTTTAAACACTAAAAAGATGTTTTTTGAAAACTCACAGTCACAATTTTCAATTGGTGTTTTTGTTTAAGGTAAACATCTTTACAAATGATATTGATTCTGAACTGCTGAATCTCATTCCAAACAGGATACACACTTGGTTTTACAGGTGATGTTTCAGTGACTATATACACCCAATCATACACTGAGATTTGAAGTGTTCAAGATCTTTTTGGCAACACTTTGTTTGAAATCTTATCATAGATGGCACCAACAGGTACAAGATGATATCAGCAAAGGACATAAACTAAACTGAGATCCCAGGTGACATTGATCAATTAAGATCCTAATTAGGTGACATAGATCAATTAAGATCCTATGTGACATTGATCAAATGAGATCCAAGGTGACGCAGATCAATTGAGATCCAAGGTGACATAGATCAATTGAGATCCCAGGTGACACAGATCAATTGAGATCCTAGGTGACATAGATCAATTGAGATCCTAGGTGACAGCAGAAATCGGGCAAAACACCACTCAGTAATGGAAAGAAGAGTATGACATGCTTAAAAACCCTGGTACAGACAAATCTATTACCATTTCACCAGCACAAAAGGGAAAGGCAACAGTTTTCATGGATTATGAGAGAAAAGTTGTTGTTTCTAGACAAGTTACGGGTGTTTTTATTTTGATTTATTCATTATACTATCTTTTCTATCATGACAAGGTGCAGAGGCTATCACAATTTTACCAGCAGACAAAAGGAAAAGTAACTGTTAACTCTCACATTGTCGGGAGAGCAAAGACAGTACTGTCAGTAAGTAACAATACAGACACCTATACCCAACTTCATAATGCATCCCTAGAATGTACTGCACACCATACATCCATAAACAGAGGAACCCACTGCGACCCATCGTGGACTATACTGGTCCCACTGGTTACAATGTACACACTCTGGAAATTCTAGTGAGAAATCAGAACACCACCGGAAGATCTTATTCTTACAGAAAGCATGTCCATGATTCTGATTCAAAAGGATGAAGAATTCAATGATGTGAATTCGAAAGAATGAAGAATTCATTTCACAATGATGTGAATTCGAAAGGATGAAGAATTCATTTCACAATGATGTGAAGTCTATCTTTACCCAATAACACAGCTATCAGAATCATTTGCAACCACTTAGGGGTTAGGGGTCATGTGTTGACCTAACAGGTACACTCTACGTTGTCATCTCACTTTCTATATACATTGTCACTCTGCTAAAATAACGCTTGTAGTTTGGACTATTTTTTATATTTTCCTAGCCAAGCAGGACACTAGAGTGTTTAATAAAGTCAAAGAATGTAAGAATAGTCATCATCTGGAGGCAAAAATAATAAATATGTGAAATTTTACATTTTTCGTCATTTTATCGAATGTATGTATTTTATATACATCTTTGCTTGCATCCTGTGTTCAATGAAGCTTTCATGCATGTATATGCCACTTTATCTGAATAAACATTATCATTATTAAACTTTTTAGATATGTGGTACATTTGAAACAAACTTGCCTTTCACCTAGGCAACAGGGGTATTCCCTGATCAGACATCAGGGTGATCACAGTGATTACCTAGTGGGTTTCCTACTGGTACTCCAGTTCCTCCCACAGTATAACCCCTTGGACATTTCCAGCATGAGTGATTAATATATCTTGTTTGGCAATTGTTGTAAATTAAATAAATATAAATACCATATATAACACTAACCTCCCTCGAGCTACTGGCCAAAGCAACATCGCCCTCGCCGCCGTATTTGATGGGAGCCCCGCCCATCTCTATCAATGTACCATAGCCAGTTGGAGTAAAGAAGGCGGGGATGCCTGCCCCTCCGGCTCGTATCCTCTCAGCTAGAGTTCCCTGAAATGATATTATAACCATTATCAAACATCCATACACAATACCGCAATAATGTTGAAATAATGCATTGGAAACATACATGTTTGTATAATGTTTGTTGAATGCTGGGGCATTTTGAGAAGAATTAACACAACAGCTAGGTCACATTATTTTGCAATGAAATATTTGAAGTTCGTGTATGTTAACCCATTTTCATCTAGCTCACATCCTAAGACAACTTAATGAAGATGTTTCACTATGTCTAGAATGTTGCCAATCCTGTATATCCCAGATTATTTAAAGTCACTTTAAACAACAAGGGAATTCAGTTAGGTCATCTTGATTAATATTTAAAACCAACTCCATGTATTTTCTTTTTCTGTTGGACAAATGGACTAGTAAATCACATACCTGTGGTGTGAGCTCCACTTCAAGTTCTCCAGATAAGTACTGTCTCTCAAACTCAGCATTCTCACCCACATACGATGATATCATTCTACGGATCTGTAATAACAAGGCCATATCTTCATGTAACTTTCTTTAAAGACAGACAGTATGAAAACTGACTATTTCTTAAGGACTGTCTTCCCTATGTGCAAGATGTGTGTGTGAAGTGTGTGTGTTTTGGGAGCTGCAGTTTAAGGTGGAGGGTTCACCACTTTTCTACCGCATATTTTTTTAGCTGTTTATGTGAAAAGAATAATTCAATAGGGATATTCAGTAAAATTTCTACCCAAAAAATCCAGGTTTGTCAAACTGGGATCACAAAAAAGTGTTTTAATTCAGTAATACAGTAACATTAGATATGCTGCACTTCAAATTCCTCCAGCATCTGTCAAGCATAGAATTTCTATTTTTCTAGAGTCCTCCTGCAGGATATATGTATTTTGATGGAATAGCCTTGCATGATCACTTCTGTTTTATATGTAGTGCTTTGCCATAATAAATGTGAGAGCAACTGTGGTTAAAACGTGAAACTGTCCTATCTTAATTGGGAGATAATAGCATATTGCCAACCAAAGCCTGTATGTAAGATTATAAATCAGGACAATGACTTGGTAAATGTTAATTTTAAGACCCTTATCCCTGCAAGGAATCCATGGCTAAATTTTGGGATTGGCTTGTTTCTGTGACAAGCTCATTGTCAAGATATTATTATGTTTCATGTATGCATTATAATGAATTGATTCTCTCAATGTATGTGTTACATCACATAGCTGAAATGTCCTTAATGTGCGAAAAGAATCTCTCGAACCTGTCCCTGCTTTAGCAGAAGTCCAAGGCCAAAATCATCCACGCCGGCATTGTTGCTGACCACGGTCAGGTCCTTCACCTTTGTGTCCAGTATAGCAGCAATGAGATTCTCTGGGATGCCACATAACCCAAATCCTGTAATACACGACAGTATATCAAATAACCAAGATCTTAAATACAATGAATCAATATAAATTAATATAATGCAAAAACTAAAACACAACAACATATCAATGAAATCTCCAAGATCTGACATAAATATCTTACTTTGAGTTTTGCTATGTTTTATCTTTAAATTGTACATCTGTCCTCCAATCATATATATGATACATTTAATTAACTGTCATCTATATAAGCATCAATACATTACACACCATTCATATTTTTTGCGAAGTTATTTCCCTTTGAACAGCTGGATGTTTAACATTTAGTTTAGTAATATGGCCCAAGGACCAAAGATTTTAACAATAGGTGAATATTAACGGTACCTCCCACCAGCAGTTTTGAGCCATCACTAATGTCTTTAACTGCTTCTGCTGCATTAGCACAGAATACAGCACTCCTCCTTTGTGATGTACTGAAATCCCTTCTTCCATTTATCTGCAAGAAAAGAGGTATCTATAAGGAATTGTACCCATGCATGTCCGTCAGTAAAAAAATTGTCTATTCTATAAGGAATGCCCTTGTGTAACATACAAATTTTGACTCACACTAAGGAAATTAAGTTAAAGAGTTTTCTCTCTTTTTCTGACAAAATGGTAATTATTATGTGTGAATAATGTAAAATGAAAATTAAACTTCACTCGCTGAAAGGTGCATCACGACCTATCATTTATTTTTTAATTCATTCAATAAATTCTGTATTCCGATCGACACTTAGAAGCCTTCACAAATCAAATAAATGGTCACAATCTTTTTTATTTGATTGAATTAAAAGAATAATGTGTCAAAACTGGGCATGGCTCAAAATCTAATATGTTGTGTGGATAATTTGAATTGGTAACCAGGCATCTTAGGATATCAAATACTAATCTACTTTAAACTATGAAGGACAGGTCATCATACTGCAATAGCTAGGCTATATTGTACATTTTAAGGGCAAGATGTCACTAGTTCGAGCCTCAAGGCGGGCAGTATAAACTTTTATTAGCTTTCTACCTGCTGACTCCTCCCGTTTTTGCATCAAATTCAATAATATACAATAATTCAATACAACGTCAACGCGTAATAAAATGTTGTGTTATTAACAGGTTCATTTAGATTTCTGTTGCTCAAAGTTTTACATCTTCACTTATTTCTTTAAAATGTCAATAGAAGAAAAATGTACCAACAAATGATGCAGTCACTTCAATGTAAATGTTTTGGAGGTGTGACAGAATCCGCCAATCAGAGAACGTGTTTACAAAATCGACTAATGCATAATGCACGTTTCACTATTATAAGCACCGTCACTTTGTCACCTTTTAATAGATGTTTATATTGTGTATAAATGTAGCTATAAGATATAAACCTTAATTGCTGGAAACACGACCCCTGCCTGACGCCCGCAGACTTTTATCGGAGACACAAGTGACCTTAGCAAACTGGCTGCCATGGTGAGAGTTCTTGCAAAGGGACTTAACTCATACAGCCGTCAAACTCAGTCGGAGAACCTCGGGCCTTTCCCTGAAGTTTAAGAAGAATATCCGAGGTGCTCCGACTGCCGTCAAACTAAAAGTAACGATGTCAAAAAATTCGTCACTGGCTAGGCCGACAAAACAATGAGAAAAAATTAAAAGTAAACAATTAATAATATCTCCTAAAATTTTTGGAAAAAGCAAAAATTGAAGTCGTAAATTTGCATTCAAGGGAAACCCCACCTGGGGAATTCCCACCTGTTTTTATAACAGGATTGCAAATTTTTGATTTTTAAAATCTCAAGACCCTACTCTTTAATTACTCAGGAAATAGCTACAAACCCAAGAAAAACATTTTCGTCAGGGACTTGGTTCAAGGGGAAACACCAGCTGATTGGCTGAATTAGTTGTGTGAGACCTAGAGAGAGGTATATAATTTCCCCCTAGCTACGCCACTGCCAGTCATTACTATACTAATCTATAATAAAATATTATGTTTTAAACATCCTAATCTGCTAGGCCTATGTCAAATTAGAACATGACGTAAATTGACGTACAGAGTATGTATTTTTTCAGAGTTTCAGACTTTTTAACTACACATACCATAGTTAAATCTGATTGAAAAATTATTCCATGATCACTAGATAAAGACGGTCCCAACTTTGAAATATTACAAAAGACAAGACAAGAGGTTCGCCAGAAAGGTAAAAAAATATATATATATTATAATAATAATAAGAGTGAAGATTCTGGACCCGTGCTTGTTTTTTGAAAAAATTGCATGGTTTTCCTGCAAAGAAAGTCTAGTTACCACGGGAATGGTATTTTTTTTTCTTTATTTCTTTTTTTTTCTTTTTTTTTTTTTTTTTTTGCAACGAGGCAAATGGAGGGGCAAAAATCACTCATGTAAATTTCCAAGACGATTGGTTCATCATTGCCTGATCGTCTCACATCCCTGTTTGAACAATATCGGATTGGTTAATTGATCAGCCAAGGTCGCCATCATCGTGATATGTTTGCCCTATTTTTCTAGTTGTTATCCTCTTACATGTTAAAACAACATTAGAATTTGAAAAAAGAACATCCATAAAAAAGAACAAATATCTATGAAACAATGTAACAAAGCCTACGAAACAAAGACAACTGTATATCATCGGTTAGCGAAACCGCACATGATTTGAAAAGCTTTCGAACATGTTACCCCCAGCACCCCCCCCCCCCCCCCCCCCCCTTTTCGGAGAAGGAAAACAATTTTTATTCTTAAAAATTGAAAAAAAATCGGCATTATCACTAAATTACTGGAGCCCCCCTTTCGAAAATCCTACATCCGCACCTGACCCCGAATGATTACAAATTTGCTATATTCATTTTTCGCCCTCTGGAACCCCCTACCAGGGCGCTGCCTTGGACCCGCTGGGACCTTTGGCAGCCCCCAGACCCCTCGCCAAAAAACATTCGGCTCGCGCCTACGGCGCTTGCATTATCACTAAATTACTGGACCCCCCCCCCCCCCCCTCCCCTTTCGAAAATCCTGGATCCGCGCCTGGATATTATTCATTCAAAGGTAAAATTTTGGCCTCTGTGCTTCTCGACTGAGAAAGTAATGCGCATGCTATTAATATCTATAGACTTAATCATTTTTTTTTTCATTCACGAAACGCGAAAATCTTGCAGACATTTATCTGGTGAGGGCAGTGAACAACTTCATGGCAAACTTGTACACTCGCATATAAGGTACCATGTCAATGGCTTGTGCATGATTGCGTCTTTAGAATTATTTTCAAGTTCATGAACTTTGAATTTGTTTCTGCGATGGCCGAGTGGTTAAGGTGTCCCGACACTTTATCACTAGCTATCCACTTCGGGTTGCGAGTTCGAAACCCACGCTGGACAGTTGCCTGATACTGACCGTAGGCAGGTGGTTTTTCTCCGGGTACTCCGGCTTTCCGCCACCTCCAAATCCTGACACGTCCTTACAGTAAATGACCCTAACTGTTAAAAACAAACCAAAGTATTTCAAGGTTTTGCCTGAAACGAAAATTTGTGTGATTGTTGGAAGATGTGCTAATTACGTAAGCATTAAAAGTAGTGTCACACGGTACTTCTAAATCTGATAAGCCGGATTACGGGTTCGAGTCGCGCAGGAAGTATTTTTTTTATATATTCCATTTTTTTCCGATATGATACCAACCGTATTTTTTGACATTGACAGAGGTACGAGTTACCTCCCGTGCGCTATGACGATATAATTCCCGCTTCATTTCGGCGAAAACTTCAGCTATTAGATTATAGATTTAGAGATCAACATAAACTCACATCGCCGATAATTCAGGACCTGGTGTCTATATTTCCAGGTTTCCTATATTTGCTTGACGGTCAGAGACGTATAGTCTATAAATGTTTTGTTTGTTTTTCTTTAAATAAAAATAAAATCATATGTAGACATTAGATCATGATTAGACAAAGATGATATAAATTAAATATATACATGTATATTATAAAATAGATATATATAGCTTAGAAACACAAATGACGAAGGAAGACAACTTTATGTATATTTATTGATGCATAAATATACGACCTTATCATCTATGATTTATGTATGATAACTGTCTATAATAAATGGCAATTGAATTATTCATTACTTCAGTTGCATCAATTGCTAATGTGATGGAACGATGACTTGAGCCGTTGGAGTAGAGGATGTGGTGTCTTGCAGCCAATATCAATGTTTACATTAGATTCCCTGCGGAGATATGTAAAGGCTTTTTTTTTCGGAGAGAAACACGAAACTCGGAAATATCTTGAACAATTATCGAATTTAGGTCGGTCTGGTCCTTATAGCTTTCTGGTTACCAGCGCGCGTACAGCGGTTATGCGAAACGCACGCGTGTGCTGAGTGTGTCGGTGGGTGAGGCTGATGGTGGGGTCAACACTGGCTCGATCTAGCTCTACTTGTGCACAAAACTGGGGATTTTAGAAATCAACACAACGTTCGCTTTTTGTAAGTATCGTCATCAATCTGTTTAATATGAAATGTTGTGTCAGTAACAAAACACTGACATTTTGTTGGTATCCTTGTTTGTATTAAGGAATTTGTGTTACATGTATATATCGTCACTATCCATCACAGGGCACTGTGTATCATGGCCCTATCATTATTAACTGTGTAACAATGACATGGTCGGTGTGTATAAGTGTCTTCAACATAGAAATAAATATGCCCCTACTCATTTAGAAAATACAAAAACAAATAGGAAGCTGTATATTGCATGTAGATATACAATATTAAAACGTATCGGCTACCACATAGGAAATATTTCGTTTTTCTTCAAGGGAATTCACAACTAACTGGTTCCATTTGGTGCAGTCAATTAAACATGTCATATTGATTCAGATTTGAAACCTTCATAATATCTTAACCAGTGTGTTTATTGAAAATTTAAATTCAAACTGACATGATGTATGTTATAAGAAATCAACCTGACATCACTTGTATCTGAGCTGTATTCAATGGGTGAACAAATGTAGTGTTAAAACACAGATTAATTTGGTAAGATTTGAAACTGGCATCATTTGTGTAGCGGCTAGCTGAGAGAGGATTTGATGGTGACATATATCAATATTCTCAGTTTCTCCACGACATGGAATTGTTCCACCCATATGGTATGTAAAGATGATAACATTAACAGTATCAGAGCTGTATTGGACATCAGTAATTTGAAGCTGACATCATTCCATGTAGGAGGTATATATTTTTGAAACTGACATCATTTGTGTATGTGCTATATATAGAAGCTCCGAGATTGACATGCTTCTGCTGTACATGTGTCTGAGGCTGCCTTCTGGTAAACAGCAATGGACAGACTTTAAAGTATTGATTGAGTTATTCCATCTGGGCAAGAGTCACAAATATAGTGCTGTGACATCTTCAGCTGATGGGGAGGATACCATTTATTGATGTCCCATGTTCACCAAGATGACATAGGTTAGGGTGTTGTGATATTTGACTAGCTGTAAAATATTTCATTTCTTAAGCTCCCTATAATGTTTGAATATGTTGTTTATCTTCAAAATGAAAATCATATATATAAAATATTTGTAATATATGAGTGTTATTTTATTAAAATCAATACAAATTGTGTATCAAAACAATAAATGAAATTCAGAGAGAACTGTACAAAAAATGAATAGTCATATAATTATAGAGCACATACATTTCTGAAAAGAATTATTTCATTTTTTGTGAAGATTACAGTACAGTAGGTAATATTTGACTGGCTCTATGAAAATGCATGATGCCGCAGTAGGGAAGCAGATTGTCTTGTAGGTGTCCATTCAGCTGTAACTAATTTGTATCCTATAATATACTGTGAATATAAGAATGTTTCCAGAAGCCATAACAGACAGGCTCGTTTATCAGAGTATTGGTGATGGAGTGTACCAGTCTCATATGTTTATATAGGAGGGGGATCGGGGCTGGGGCTCAGAAATAGTTGATAGGGTATAGAGTAGGTGGGGATGTCATGGCCCCTTTCTCTCAACAAATGTACTAGATTTTGACTTTTTACCTTTGATATACAAGGGATAAGAATGAATGCTATGTAGGGAAGGAATGGCGCTTGTAGGGGAGGAATGGTGTTTAAAGGCTGGGGAAGGGTAGGCTTTGAGGGAGAAAGGACAGGGTGAGTCCTTAGGGAAAAGAGGACAGGACGAGGCATGAGGGAGCAGGACAGGGCTTGGCTTTGGGGATATAGGATAGGGGTAGCCTATGGAGGACAGAGGACAGTTCTAAGTCTAGGGGGAGATAGGACAGGGCTAGGTCTTGGAGGATTTGGTTTGGTTTGGTTTTGGAGATGGACGAAATAGCATCAGAGTACCCAGAGAAAAACCATTGACCTATGATCAGTACTCGGCAACTGCCCCACGTCGGTTTCGAACCCGCTACCCAGAGGTGGCGGGCTAGTGATAAAGTGTTGGTACACCTTAACCACTCGACCATCGCGGCCCCCTACCTCTGCCTTGGAGGACACAGGACATGGCTAAACCTTGGAGGAGATAAGACAAGGCTGAGAGGGCAGGACTAGGCCATGGAGGAGAGGACAGCGCTAGGGGTGTAGATTTGGTTTGTTTTATTTAACGTCCTATTAACAGCCAGGGTCATTTAAGGACGTGCCAGGTTTTGGAAGTGGAGGAAAGTCGGAGTATCCGGAGAAAAATCACCGGTCTATGGTCAGTACCTGGCAACTGCCCCACGTAGGTTTCGAACTCGCAACCCAGAGGTGGAGGGCTAGTGATAAAGTGTCGGGACACCTTAACCACTCAGCCACCGCAGCCCCTTGGGGATGTAGATATGCCATGGGGGATAGGGGTGGGGTAAGGCCTTTGGGGTCCCTGAGGGGGATGGGAATATGCCTTAAGAGGGAGAGGATTGCGTTTGGGATTTAAAGAGATGGGATGGAAATAGGCCGCAAAGGCCTTGAGAGAGGGGATGGTGTTAGGCACTCAGAAGGAGAGGATGGGGCTATAGATCTTGTGGGAGAGGAGATGGGCTACACTTTAAATTTGCAAGAGAGAGATGGAGAGAGAGAGATAGGATTAGATAAAGTTAAAGTGGAATGTTGTTTTAAGTCTTCGTTAGGGAGAGGTTGTTTAAAGTTTTAAGATTAAGAGACTAGCTATGGTTATAGGTTTAGACTGAAATGTGAGCTTTGAAAGTTTTAAGATGGCGCCCATGACCAATGTAAATCTCTTTGTTATTGTCAATTTGTACTTGTGTTGGTGAATTAGCATCAACTTGTCAGAAGCGCCAGAGCCATTATCATCTCCTGATGGTTTGGACACTTTGGAGGTGCCAGATACAAGTGTACCTGTCACAAACCATTATCCTTCACTACACTCGCTCTACAAAATGAGATGTAGACTTGCTCAGGTTATTTTTGTTATACATTATCATTACACTTGTCTCATCATTACATGGTTTTAATGAAGCCAAGATAAATGGTTATGAAATACATGTAAATGATGAGTAATAATCGTAAATCGGTTGATAATATAATATTTCAACTTTAATGGAAATTCATATGTGACATATCATAATATATGTATATAATTAGTTTTACGACAAATTTAATAACATAATGTTGTCTTAACTTTAATCTTAAAATTTTGAGAGAAATTTCTAGAGAATTTAACAGTGCTTGTCAGCTGGTTGGCACATTGACTTGACTTAGTGAAATATATTTGCCTAATTAATTGTTATGTGAATGTGAAAAAAATATAATTGAATGCAGTTGGACTTCATCTTCAGAAGTTAAAAAGAGTGAAATATAAGGGAGATAACTCTAATGGGTGAGATCCATGAGTACTCAATCTACATTCTTTGCAGGAATATCAGTAATGTCGCAGTGTTTGATTTTGACATTTGATGTATGGAAATGATAATTACCATTTTATGAGGTATGGGTGCCATCTGGTAAAATTCGACTGAACCATGATTGGGTTTAGATATCAGGTACACATATAGCAATGAATGTTGCAAATTATTAACTGTTTTCAGAATTTGTAATACACATGAAATCTTGTTGTTGTGAAATCAGAAATATTCGGAGTCCTTTCTTAGTCACCTCATTCCACCATCAACTGATCTGTTTATCACTAATTTCTTACAAAATATACATCTTGTTTATCTAGAAGTGTCCAATTAAAGTCAGAATAGCCAGAGTTTGAGTGAAGGATACTATCAGGGCTTCTGTCTTAAATATGGAGTCCGTCAGAAATCTTTCCTGACCTGCTGTTAAGTGCATGAGTTAGTGCTTCTTACAGGGTTTATAGAACATGAGCACCTGGATTGATTTTAGGCTCATAGACTCAATAAATAGATAATTACAAACATACATTGGTTAATACTCGGTAAATTGTTTTGACTACATAATTTCATTGTGCATAAAGTACTACTTCAGATCATTTACTGTGCAACATTATAAGGTCAGTTTATCTATAAAATATCCCCTTCGAACTAGTGGTAAAAATGTTTGTTTGCTGGGTTTACTGCCCTGTGAACAGCCAGGGTCATTTTGAGACGGTCTCACCTTGTAGTAGTTGGTGACTACCTCACTGAACATCACATGCCATCCAGAGCAGTTGGGGTTAAGTGTCTTGCCCAAGGACACAACCACTACAGTACAGACCGGTCCGTATCCCCGTTTCCTGAAAAACACAAACTGATATGGATAGGGAACGTCGAACCACGAACCTGGGATCTTTATCTGAGGTTACATGTATAATGGACAGGTCTGTAACTAACGAGCTATGGCAGTCCTAGGGTGTGGTAAGACTTTCTCTTACCCTGGACAGGGATATCCACAATTTTACTGTGATGTCATACAATTGTTGATAACATGCAAAGAGCATGTGTAGGTTGTCTCAACTCTAGGGTGAGATAGAAAAATCTCACCCTAGGGTTGAGACAATCTACACATGCTCTTTGCATGTAATCATCAATTGTATGACATCACGGCAACAATACCATGATGTCACAGCGACAATACAATGATGTCATGTCAACATTGACTTGCTTTGATGTAACATCAATATTAAATGCATATGAGGTAAACAGAATAAGAGAAAAATAATCAATCACTCCCTTGGAAGTGTGACAGAGGGACTTCATCCCTTGGGGTAAGATTATTAAGCTGCAAAACACTCGACAAGCCTTGTGTTTGGCAAATTAAGAATGTCCCCCCCCCCCCCCCCCCCCCCCCCCCCCCCTCGAGTTGAGATCCCCATTTCTGACCATCCCCATGTGGGTGAAAAAATTTTATTAATTTGATGGTACAGAGAGTTTGAGTGTAATTCACATCTCCATTCTGACCCCCTCCCTATATCCCTTGGTTTCCCCCACACCCACACACTGAGTATACCAGTCATTTGTTAGATGATGGTGATCTGATGTATACAGCATAAACATCCTTCACCTGATATCTGATTCTGTACAGAAGTACTTACCTCTATCTCTGACTGGCTAGATCTCAGAGGAAGAAATTTAATTGTAATATGAAATTTTAAAGACAAAAAGTAGATAAATGTTTTACTTATTTTAAAGTCAATCATATATAACCATACATTGTGATGTACCGGTATGTAAACTGTCTATAGAATATAAAAAAAAAAAATTAAATAAAAATGAAACTTAAAAATTTGATTCCCTAGGGATCTGTGATCTAGTTTTAAATTGACGTATAAGAAAGCAAAATTACAATTTAAATAGGTCATAGTTCTTTCTGATCCTAGATTCAAACTAGGACGAGAAAGCAATATGATAATTTTGATCATTACGGCAGACATCTGTCTGATACTTAATTGCTATTTTAAACAAGGGGGAGATAATCTGATATTATAAAAAAAAAATAGGGGCTGGTAAAGTAACCATTCTGAGTCTGTTCCTCGTATCTGTATTTAGAATTGTTGATATATTCTCAGGAATAGACAATGCTTACCATCAACTTCAGTTTATGATTGTGCTTTCAAAGCTTTTGCCATAACACTGACACAGAATGCCTACAGTACCTTTCATTTTTACAGAATATGCCCATTTTACAGTACCGCACACACAACTATAGCATTTGTTATTTCCAACACTTAAACTCTAGATGAGAGTGGGAATGGTCTGTAGTATCAGGTTTGATAGTGGTATAGTATTTCCTATGATGTAATAGTTTCTTCATCAGAGTATATAATGGTATGCTATGATAAATTGTATTTCAAAGCCCACCACAAGTAACATGAGCTTACCATAAAAGGTTTGTGTGAGCTTCTGACAAAATGACATTTAAGCCACTGCTAAGTTAGCAAAAGAGGAAAAAAAAATCAATTTTTTGTATACATTGATTGTATACAGGTTAAGTATGGGGGTGAGGGATGTTGCGAATTTCTGGTTTCCCAAGACCAGATCTATTTCCTGAGAGAATGCCCATGATCTCCTGGCCTGATTAGCTCTTTGGACACACCCGATTTCTAGTGTGTTTTAGTTCAGCAGGGGTCTTTAGTTCCCAGACTAACACCCAGGACAGGACAGAGCTGTTTGGCGAAGTCCAGAAAAAAAGTGGGATACATTCCATTTAACCAGTCAATTTTAGAGTAAATAAATTAGGGGTGTATTAATGTATTCTGGTATTTTACACCCAAAAGAATTTCTTTTCATTCAAAATACTAGCATCGTTTCTTTATAATGAGTGCACAGCAAACTAGCAAAACTTCTGAAGCAAATGTGTTATGGATGGAAAGATGGATGGCCAGACAAAATATATACTGGTACAATACTTTTTGCCTCAGACACTTCTAGTGGTGGCATTATAAAATACGATTAACAGGGTGGCCCTTTTATCTAGCTGGAGGTCGTTGAACCCCAGTACTTTTATTAAGATATTTACAAGAATTAACATTCCCTTTCAATAAAAGTAGCTGATCTGTTTCATTATAGGGTTGGCCGTAACAGTGGGAGTGTAGCCCTTAACAGACACATGGTACTAGGGAAGTCTGTTGCCATTTTTAATCTGTTAATGAACCACAATTTAATTAAGAGATGTGAATGGACTGAACTATACACCTGTTGATCTGCTGTCTGTACTTTTATTAAGGTGAACACTTACTGTGTGATTATAGACTAAGAACAGAAATTAGGGACTGACTCCACTGACAAAAAAATAGTTTTCTTCTACTTTCCCCTCCAATTACTGTAAAACAACATAATCCATCAGTTCACCATCATTTATAACCAATCCAAATCTAATTTAAATGATAAAAAGCAATAAATTATCAGGATGGTCAAGTGTCAGCATCAGTATCATTGTCTGTACTTAAGTGTAACACTTACTGTGTGATTATAGACTAAGAACAGAAATTAGGGATAAGGACTGACTCCACTGACAAAAAATAGTTTTCTTCTACTTTCCCCTCCAATTACTGTAAAACAACATAATCTATCAGTTCACCATCATTTATAACCAATCCAAATCTAATTTAAATGATTAAAAGCAATAAATTATCAGGATGGTCAAGTGTCAGCATCAGTATCATTGTCTGTACTTAAGCGTACTACAGTCCCCCCCCCACCCCCCATAAAAGATTTTTAAGAACACATGCCTATGGAATCATTAATTGTGCCTTTGTGTCTAATGACGTTGATTGTTAGGCCATGAAGAACTGTTTTAATTATCCATTCCATGGTTAATTATTCTTAAAATTATTCAAATTAACATACAATGTACTAATCTACATTTTAAAAGACACTTGCTTATATTGAAAGTATTTTAAATTGAAAATTTCATCTTTTATCGATCTGTACATTTCTCTCTGCATGGTTCATATATCCCCTAGTACAGAACTCTACAAGGTATGCTATCCCCTTACGTAGAACTCTTGTCGCCTATAAAATGTACTTTAATGCTTCCATAAAGTTGATGAGGTGGTTGTTTGTGGTTAAGATCATTTCTGTATATCTAATCAGTTTGAGGAGTTATCTGATTCCTATCATGACTCATGGTGCTTCCACCGATAAACGGTGTTGTATTTGTGGTCCTCTCTCTGTTCCATCAGAGAATTATAATCTTTTTGCCTAAGATAGTAGATGGAACCAACGTGGACTGTTGTATATTGGTACGAAGAATGAAGTAGTGTTAAACTGTTGACTTGGCCCCAACCACACTCTTAAATATATTCTTTATATTCAGGTAGGCCTGTATGTCACTTGTAGTTGTTTCAAATCTTTGTGTGTCATCCTTTGTCCATACTACAGTATTTAAAAGTATAATAAATCACAACTATTAATGAGGTTAACAGTAATATATCAGTGGGCATACAGCATAATTTAACGTTCAGAAATTATGCTAGCTCTGAAAAATTATGATTAATACCTCACAGTTTAGAATAAACCTCTGATTTGCAGGGGATCATAATTTTTGCTTTTTCATGAATCTTTGGCGTGGTTGCGAACATTTGATCCATGAAATAATAAGACAACGGAAAACAATATTCACAAAATAAACTGAATGTGTTAAAAAATTTGTTATTTGACATCAGAGCAAATTAGATATGGTGTTATAACCAGATGGCGAAGTTTTGATTTGTTGAAATTTAATTATTTTTCATTTTAAGTAAAACTTAAAGTAAAATTAAGTAAAATGTTTGATCCACGAAAATAACTGGAATTTCAGCAGTGTCTAGATGAGGATTCAATAAACTCCAGATCTCAATCTTCTAGCTGTGAGGATACATGTTCATGTATATATATTTGCACATCAACTGTAACTTGAGCAAACATAAGGAAAGCCTTTAGTTTTGATATTTGTTATGGCTTCATTGCACTGCGCTTCTTCTGTTACACTAAAAATAAAACAAATCTTCCTGGTCTCTGTTTCATCAAACTATTTATTGGACAAGAAACTGTATGTATGGTAATAAGCCCACCCATATTTATATTCTTCGGTAGAATTACATGTACCACCAATTACTATTTCATTGTCTTTTAAGAATTAAACCAAATCAGTGAGCTTGAGCCAGACGTTGATATCTTCACCCCCCCCCCCCCCCCCCCCCCCCCCCTTCTCCCTTCTCCTCACTCCCGACAGACTTATTACAGGATAAATAAGATTGAAAGACAAACAACAACATTAACAGGTTTCAGTTTATGTAGCAGGTTACTTGTATCTCTCTTTTGATGTGATTCCTATAGATTCTGCTGAAGGTGAGGTTTTCTGACGATCTCTCATCACTAAGGCTGATGAGGGATATAAAACCTACGTGCCATGGGAGGTAGACTATGATTTTTTTGGCAGGATTGAGACAAAGCCTGAAGTGATCTCGAGGAAAGGCCGACTTGTTGCACATTACGACAGGTTGCTAATGAAATGTACAAACATAGCGCTAAGCAATGGAGACAAATGTCTTCTACAGCTAACCAATTGTCCACAATATTTTGGTCCAAAACTCTTGAATATTGTTCAAGTGCTGAAGCCGACACAACTGCTGGGTTTGTTTTACACAGGAATGTCACATACATGCCAAGAATGTCTCACTTTCACAGACCAATCAGAATGTGTTTAACCAGAAACTGGCATTGTTCTCTGGTAAAGGTATCTGAAGGAGGTGATGTAAATTACAGAAACACTCTTGTGTGATAATGTGTCAGAGGTATTTATGTATGTTTCCTGATCGGATAGCAACATCAACATGCACAAGGGGAATATTCTTTTGTAATAATGTTCTTAACTATCGGCCATTTTGTGTTTTTGTAAAAGAGATTGTACACACCCACTTTTAGTGGTAGGAACCAGGGCCTTTTTAATCTTACAACACTTACAAATGTATTAGTTCTTTTTTCAAAATGAATGCAAAAAATGAGTTATTCTGTGGCCTTAGATTCTGTGATATTTGCTATAGTGTTATTGACCTAATTGTTTCTTTGATCGTCCTCCAGGGAATGCACAAATGATACTGACGAAGTCAAAAAGAAAGTAGATGTTTTATTCCCTGGCAGTACAGATATATCTGCTCATTGCTTTACTGTTTCTGCATGATTCCACTGTTTATTGTTGTCTCCTGTTTATCAGGCACTGCCAACACAATAAAGTCAATCGGTACAGAACTGTTGGGTTTGATTTACATTACGGCTATCTATGGTCATGTCTTCATTGCTGATCAAAGTTTTGATCATCCGGTAGCTTCGTCTGGTTCCATCCTGCAGGCTTTAACTGGTTTTTCCTGCCACAGATATATTGTGCAATTATGCAATGTGATGTGTATGTGTGTTTACCAAAGCTGTGGAAGGTTGCACAATGGTACAATGTGTGTTTACCAAAGCTGTGGAAGGTTGCACAATGGTACAATGTGTGTTTACCAAAGCTGTGGAAGGTTGCACAATGGTACAATGTGTGTTTACCAAAGCTGTGGAAGGTTGCACAATGGTACAATGTGTGTTTACCAAAGCTGTGGAAGGTTGCACAATGGTACAATGTGTGTTTACCAAAGCTGTGGAAGGTTGCACAATGGTACAATGTGTGTTTACCAAAGCTGTGGAAGGTTGCACAATGGTACAATGTGTGTTTACCAAAGCTAGGGAAAGGTTACACAATGGTACAATGTGTGTTTACCAAAGCTGTGGAAGGTTGCACAATGGTACAATGTGTGTTTACCAAAGCTGTGGAAGGTTGCACAATGGTACAATGTGTGTTTACCAAAGCTGTGGAAGGTTACACAATGGTACAATGTGTGTTTACCAAAGCTGTGGAAGGTTGCACAATGGTACAATGTGTGTTTACCAAAGCTAGGGAAAGGTTACACTATGGTACAATGTGTGTTTACCAAAGCTGCAGAAAGGTTACACAATGGTACAATGTGTGTTTACCAAAGCTGTGGAAGGTTACACAATGGTACAATTTGTACTACTAATGCTTGGTAGGGATTGCATAGCCGCAATACATATAATTTCTATTCTATAAAGTATGTTTACCAATGTTTAGGGAAAAGCTGCACAGTTGTACCTATATTTGTCAGTGACTGAAGAAATCTTTCAGTACTTCTATTTATAACCAGGAAGTATTGATATGGACAGCGAAGAAGATTGGCCTCTCAAGATATATGTCTGATCACACGAGTTGTCTGAGCCAGACACACCTATTTGTGTTCTTTACAAAAGAAGTTATTGGTTGAAAGTATATTGAGAATTTTTAGGGTAATCTCGCACTTGAATTTTATCAACAATCCTTTAATTTAAAAAGGAAACTCTATAAAGTTTCCATATGGAAGCATGATAGGATTTAAGAAAAATTCCTTGAATAAGATTTTCCCCTTAAATTATTTATTTCAATGGATACATTTTTGGTCTGCACTGTAAATTGCTTATATATGTAGTAATATCATTGGAGTGCTTTAAGATAAATGATTTAAGGGAAAAATCTAAGGAAATTAAATCCAAATGTTGGGTTAAGGGGATTTTATTAAGCCATTGGCCTACAGCTATAGTTTTATATAGGTCCAAATACACTTATACATTGATTTGAAATTTGCAGAATCTAAAAGTGCAAATTAAATGAAGTATTCTGTGTTATATGATAACAAGTTCTGTATTATGGCCGACATGCCAATAATGTAAATACTCCGCTATCTGTCGGTGATATAAATATTACTGTTTCTTCTGCTGTATCTATATGACTATGGTATATCCTGTACTACAATATCTCTCTCAAATTCTGCTACAAAAATTTACATTGCAGCACACACACACATCAACATCCATAGCTCCAGGGCTTTTCCTGATATCTCCAGATAGCAACCTCGGCAATCACAATTTAATGGTGTTTTAGTCAGATTAATTCAGTTCTGAAACATGGCACATTTGGAGATGAGAATTTTAATGAATATATCCCAGGAATTTAATGGAGATTCTCCATGACCTAACCACATAGGGTTAATTCAGTCTGATGGTAGGTTATAAAATCCTATATTTTTATCTCTGGAAAAGATTTTATATACCTCAGCAGGGTGTTTGCTTGTGCTGGTAAGTTTTTCAGGATTGAGATACTTGAGTTTGAAGTGAGAGATAAACTTGTTGGATCTGTCAATGTGCGTGTATCTTTCATTGAATGGCCACACTTCCCTGGTAGTATCCAGTGGGGATGCTGAGGAGGCACACGTGTAGTAGGATTTTCAAGTATAATCTATCGACTATTGGTTACATGACTACGAGTTCTCACTTACACCAGTCGACAAAGAGGTAAGTCATGAAGTTTTGAAAACTTTTCTGAGATTTATAACATATTCATTATTTCATCTGAATAATATTCATTCATGATAATGTACAGTAATATACTCAAAGATGCATTCTTGTAATGGTACTCGGGAACCTCACCTGAATAGGCTTTCAGTGTTTGGTGTGAAAACATTGATATATCATTTTAAGTTTGCTGATGCCATCAAATTCCAGACCTTAATGATGATGTTACAAGTTAATTGATAGACTTTTAACTGGACATATGACATGGTTTGTAATAATAATTAACCAAAGGGTGTATATATATAGATAATAAATTGTTTTTATCGTTACGGACGAATTATAAAAGTAAAATAAAAAAAACCAACTCTCCATTAGCGCTTTCGTCGCGTCATGGCGACTCTTCAGAATGATTTTGAAAATCATTCTGAAGAGTCGCCATGATGCGACGAAAGCACTAACCATTCTGAAGAGTCGCCATGACGCGACGAAAGCGCTAACGGAGATTTTTTTTTTTTTTTTAAATTTTACTTATATATATATATATATATTACAATACTGTATTCTGTATATATTATAACATGCCTGTAATGCAGACCTGTTTTGAGGAGGAAATTCAGGATTAATTCTAAACAGGGACATTGTTGTTTATCATCCAACTGATAGAAGCAATGTTGACGTTGTTTTTTACTGAAGTTGGAAATTTGTTTCTAAATGGAGATGGTTAATGTCTGACTTTTCTGCTCCAACATCCCTGTTGGTATGTTTTCCCTTTAAGTGCATTGCAAGTTGTTAAGAGACCTGTCAAAAAAATATAAAAAAATGTAGGTTTAAAATACATTGGTTATGTTTTAAAGGGTTACTTTGGATATTGGTTGTTGAGGTCTGGTGTAACCCATTGTTGAGGTCTGGTGTAACCCATTGTTGAGGTCTGGTGTAACCCATTGTTGGGGTCTGGTGTTACCCATTGTTGAGGTCTGGTGTAACCCATTGTTGAGGTCTGGTGTTACCCATTGTGGAGGTCTGGTGTAATCCATTGTTGAGGTCTGATGTAACCCATTGTTGAGGTCTGGTGTTACCCATTGTTGAGGTCTGGTGTTACCCATTGTTGAGGTCTGGTGTTACCCATTGTTGAGGTCTGGTGTAACCCATTGTTGAGGTCTGGTGTTACCCATTGTTGAGGTCTGGTGTAACCCATTGTTGAGGTCTGGTGTAACACCTTGTTGAGGTCTGGTGTAACCCATTGTTGAGGTCTGGTGTTACCCATGGTTGAAGTCTGGTGTAACCCATTGTTGAGGTCAGGTGTAACCCATTGTTGAGGTCTGGTGTTACCCATTGTTGAGGTCTGGTGTTACCCATTGTTCAGGTCTGGTGTAATCCATTGTTGAGATCTGGTGTTACCCATTGTTGGGGTCTGGTGTAACCCATTGTTGAGGTCTGGTGTTACCCATTGTTGGGGTCTGATGTAACCCATTGTTGAGGTCTGGTGTTACCCATTGTTGAGGTCTGGTGTAACCCATTGTTGAGGTCTGGTGTAACCCATTGTTGAGATCTGGTGTTACCCATTGTTGAGGTATGATGTAATCCATTGTTGAGGTCTGGTGTAATCCATTGTTGAGGTCTGGTGTAACTCATTGTTGAGGTCAGGTGTAATGCATTGTTGAGATCTGGTGTAACCCATTGTTGAGGTATGGTGTAACCCATTGTTGAGGTCTGGTGTAACCCATTGTTGAGGTCTGGTGTAACCCATTGTTGAGGTCTGGTGTAACCCATTGTTGAGGTCTGGTGTAACCCATTGTTGAGGTCTGGTGTAATCCATTGTTGAGGTCTGGTGTAACCCATTGTTGAGGTCTGGTGTAACCCATTGTTGAGGTCTGGTGTAACCCATTGTTGAGGTCTGGTGTAATCCATTGTTGAGGTCTGGATGTAACCCATTGTTGAGGTCTGGTGTAATCCATTGTTGAGGTCTGGTGTAACCCATTGTTGAGGTCTGGTGTAACCCATTGTTGAGGTCTGGTGTAACCCATTGTTGAGGTCTGGTGTACCCATTGTTGAGGTCTGGTATAACCCATTGTTGAGGTCTGGTGTAACCCATTGTTGAGGTCTGGTGTAACCCATTGTTGAGGTCTGGTGTAATCCATTGTTGAGGCCTGGTGTAACCCATTGTTGAGGTCTGGTGTAATCCATCGTTGAGGTCTGGTGTAATCCATTGTTCAGGTCTGGTGTAACCATTGTTCAGGTCTGGTATAACCCTTGTTGAGGTCTGGTGTAACCCATTGTTCAGGTCCGGTGTAACCCATTGTTCAGATCTAGTATAACCCTTTATTCAAGTCTAGTGTAACCCATTGTTTTAATGCATAACTGAATTTAAACACATTTGCATGACAATGTATTGACATGCCAACAAAAGAAGACAATACATGTATATACAGAAATACAGAAATGCTATTAGCATAATCTTGATTTAGCAAAAATCGCTAAAATAAGATTACTACTAAAAGATGTACAATTACAGTAGATATACCACATTAATTTCTGCTTGGTAATAGTTATACATATATAGTCATGTTCCTTATGTCCAGTTGTCCTCATCTCTTCCTGGTTGTACCAATACAGGCATACGCCATGCATCAAATAACTTAGTGTGTATATTGTTACACAGAATTGGAATTTATAAACAATGCCATGTTATAAAATTGTTTGCTGGGTGTTACCCAACACCTAGGAGTGTGCACTTCCGAATTAATAAGTGGTTCTCCACCTAATGTACTTCAAAATTCTTACTTCCCTGAAGTAGTTTAAATAATAGTAAACAAAATGTCCCACTTTCACCACTAACATGTTACTCAGGCTACATCGTCCTACTGGGAATACAGTGTACCATAAATACTAAATCTTCAGTCTGAAGTACGGTGCTGCTTTGGGAATTCTTACAGCGGAAAGAGGGAGGGCAGGAAGAGTTCCATTTGCTGGTCCAAACCAAGACTCTAAAAATATACCAAGCACAGGAAGCATAAACCATAGACCAGTATTTATCTCGGATATTTTATCTCTTAGATTTGTAAACATCCTATCTGCTTGAGCCACCTTCTCACAAAGTGACTGTTCCCATTGAATCAGGAAATTAGTTCCACTCAAAATAATCTCTAATTACATTTTGTGTTATCATTATATCACTGTATAACTGTATACAGGAAACTTTTACTATTTGACCTTTTTTTTTTTACTCCTTGTAATAAGATATTTAATGATAGAAAATATTACCTAGCATATACGCCACAGTATATATTTAATAAGCAAATATGAAAAGCCGATTACCATAGGACAAACATGGATCTTACTAGTGAATATTTTACTGAATTTGTTGGGGGTATTTAGTACAAGTCGATTAGCCTTGGTTTTGATGTTATTTACGAAGATTTTAAACTTGGTCATGGTATTAGCATTAGACGTTTTATTTTTTTATTGACATGTACCAGAGCATTTTAATATGCATTGTATGAATTTTTCACTATTAGCTTATTGAATAGTTACAATATTTCCGTACAAATGTTCTGTTTGCATGACAAGACATGCTTTGTTGGCCTCTATAAAAATCATTCGTGCTGTACATTGCAATGAGCATTTTTATAAAATGGCCACCTGAGCCTAATGGATGCTTTGCATGCTGGAGATCAAAATATTTCAATATGTGCACAATGCTGTCAATCTAAGGGAACCAGTCTTAGTATATGGCATGTAGCTCTGTCATTTTATAATGATAACATGCAAATTTAGCTGCGTGTCTAAAGCTTGCACATGTACATTCAGCATTTGGTTGACATTTTGAAGCCTCAGTGGATCTTTCGCTAAGGACACCTTGAGATATTGAGGCCATGTACAAGCTCAGAGACTCAGAGTAGAGAATAACAAATTTATGCTGTAAACCAACTTTCTATCACTTGCGATATACTTTCCCCGAATTTCAGATGAAGGACAAATTCACAAAAGTTAATTACCACAGAGATAAGGATGACTCACTTTATAATGAATACTGTACAGTGGTGATACTACGGGGGAAGTACTTGTAAATGAAACTATTGTGTAAGGTGAAAGTACAAGTGGTGTCTTCCTAAATATCACTGTGTCTTACTATAAGAGGTGGTGTCTGGTGTCTTCCATATTATCATTGTGTCTTACTACATGAGGTGGTGTCTTCCTACTTGAGGTGGTGTCTTCCTACTTGAGGTGGTGTCTTACTACTTGAGGTGGTGTCTTCCTACTTGAGGTGGTGTCTTCCTACTTGAGGTGGTGTCTTCCTACATGAGGTGTTGTCTTCCTACATGAGGTGGTGCCTTCCAACATGAGGTGGTGCCTTCCAACATGAGGTGGTGTCTTCCTACTTGGGGTGGTGTCTTCCTACTTGAGGTGGTGTCTTCCTACTTGAGGTGGTGTCTTCCTACTTGAGGTGGTGTCTTCCTACATGAGGTGGTGTTTTCCTACATGATGTGGTGTCTTCCTACATGAGGTGGTGTCTTCCTACTTGAGGTGGTGTCTTCCTACATGAGGTGGTGTCTTCCTACATGATATAGTGTCTTCTTACATGAAGCGATGTCTTCCTACATGAAGTGGTGTCTTCCTACATTATGTGGTGTCTTCCTACTTGAGGTGGTGTCTTCCTACTTGAGGTGGTGTCTTCCTACATAAAGTGGTGTCTTCCTACATGAAGTGGTGTCTTCCTACATTATGTGGTGTCTTCCTACTTGAGGTGGTGTCTTCCTACTTGAGGTGGTGTCTTCCTACTTGAGGTGGTGTCTTCCTACATGAGGTGGTGTCTTCCTACTTGAGGTGGTGTTTTCCTACATGATGTGGTGTCTTCCTACATGAGGTGGTGTCTTCCTACATGAGGTGGTGTTTTCCTACATGAGGTGGTGTTTTCCTACATGAGGTGGTGTCTTCCTACATATGGTGGTGTCTTCCTACATGAGGTGGTGTCTTCCTACATCATGTGGTGTCTTCCTACATGAAGTGGTGTCTTCCTACATGAGGTGGTGTTTTCCTACATGAGGTGGTGTCTTCCTACATGAGGTGGTGTCTTCCTACATGAGGTGATGACTTCCTACATGAGGTGGTGTCTTTCTACTTGAGGTGGTGTCTTCCTACATGATGTGGTGTCTTCCTACATGAGGTGGTGTCTTCCTACATGAGGTGGTGTTTTGCTACATGAGGTAGTGTCTTCCTACATGAGGTGGTGTCTTCCTACATGATGTGGTGTCTTCCTACATGAGGTGGTGTCTTCCTACACGATGTGATGTCTTCCTACATGAGGTGATGTTTTCCTACTTGAGGTGGTGTCTTACTACTTGAGGTTATGTCTTCCTACTTGAGGTGGTGTCTTCCTACATGAGGTGGTGTCTTCCTACATGAGGTGGTGCCTTCCAACATGAGGTGGTGCCTTCCAACATGAGGTGGTGCTTTCTACATGAAGTGGTGTCTTCCTACATGAGGTGGTGTCTTCCTACTTGAGGTGGTGTCTTCCTACTTGAGGTGGTGTCTTCCTACTTGAGGTGGTGTCTTCCTACTTGAGGTGGTGTCTTCCTACTTGAGTAGGTGTCTTCCTAAATGAGGTGGTGTCTTCCTACATGATGTGGTGTCTTCTTACTTGAGGTGGTGTCTTCCTACTTGAGGTGGTGTCTTCCTACATGAGGTGGTGTCTTCCTACTTGAGGTGGTGTCTTCCTACATGAGGTGGTGTCTTCCTACATGAGGTGGTGTCTTCCTACTTGAGGTGGTGTCTTCCTACATGAGGTGGTGTCTTCCTACATGAGGTGGTGTCTTCCTACTTGAGGTGGTGTCTTCCTACTTGAGGTGGTGTCTTCCTACATGAGGTGGTGTCTTCCTACATGAGGTGGTGTCTTCCTACATGATATAGTGTCTTCTTACATGAAGCGATGTCTTCCTACATGAAGTGGTGTCTTCCTACATAAAGTAGTGTCTTCCTACATGAAGTGGTGTCTTCCTACATTATGTGGTGTCTTCCTACTTGAGGTGGTGTCTTCCTACTTGAGGTGGTGTCTTCCTACTTGAGGTGGTTTCTTCCTACATGAGGTGGTGTCTTCCTACTTGAGGTGGTGTTTTCCTACATGATGTGGTGTCTTCCTACATGAGGTGGTGTCTTCCTACATGAGGTGGTGTTTTCCTACATGAGGTGGTGTTTTCCTACATGAGGTGGTGTCTTCCTACATATGGTGGTGTCTTCCTACATGAGGTGGTGTCTTCCTACATGATGTGGTGTCTTCCTACATGAAGTGGTGTCTTCCTACATGAGGTGGTGTTTTCCTACATGAGGTGGTGTCTTCCTACATGATGTGGTGTCTTCCTACATGAGGTGATGACTTCCTACATGAGGTGGTGTCTTCCTACTTGAGGTGGTGTCTTCCTACATGATGTGGTGTCTTCCTACATGAGGTGGTGTTTTCCTACATGAGGTGGTGTCTTCCTACATGAGGTGGTGTCTTCCTACATGATGTGGTGTCTTCCTACATGAGGTGGTGTCTTCCTACTTGAGGTGGTGACTTCCTACATGATGTGGTGTCTTCCTACATGATGTGGTGTCTTCCTACATGAGGTGGTGTCTTCCTACTTGAGGTGGTGTCTTCCTACATGATGTGGTGTCTTCCTACTTGAGGTGGTGACTTCCTATGTGATGTGGTGTCTTCCTACATGATGTGGTGTCTTCCTACATGAGGTGGTGTCTTCCTTTTTGAGGTGGTGCCTTCCAACATGAGGTGGTGCTTTCTACATGAAGTGGTGCCTTCCTACACAATGTTTGGCTTGGTGGTACCTTTTGTAGATTTTGTGGTTTGTTCCCAGATTTGTACAATGTAGTTGTTATAGGTTCTGTGGTTTTGTTCTTGCACTATATGTACGCCTGTGGTTTTATGACTGTGTTGGCCAGTACACCATTACTAGACAGACAGACAGTTGTTGCAGAAACCTCCGCCCATGTTGAATGCTGCAGAGAACTGTTGCTGATGCTTCAGATGCTTGGATGTTGATGTAGATTACAACACTAAGGAAGTTGTTATACATAGTTCTGGATTAACTATTAGAGTCTGCGTGTTAAGTAAATAGACGGAATTCAATTTGAAAGTGACTACTACAGCTTTTTGATGAGTACAATTTATGATAACATATTTGTATCAATAACAATATTTTCACCATTAGATTTATAAATGAATACCAATTAAGTGAGAGAGTTTTGATCCCCACACTGATTATATATGATAAACACCACAGTAAAGGGGTGGGGTAGGGGGTGGGTGGGGGTGGGGTGTGTGTGCTTTGTGCATCTGTGCCTTTGTCTGTCAATCCATCCCTGTTTTCTATCCTGTCTGTCCATCCATCCCTGTATATATCTGAGTGGAAGATATCTGATGAACCCATCAATAGATAGGACTCACACTCACACCTTAGTGACTAAACATTAAGATCTATATATGAATGAATATTGGTGGTCATCAGTCAAGGTCAAAGGTCAAAGGTTTTAAGAATTAAAAAGTTCAAAATTTATTTAAATGGAGATAGGATGTAGACAGACCTAATTATCTTACCAAGATCCATGTTATAATTTCAGTAGGTTACCTCACTACTGGAATAGAGTATACTTGTAGATATAATTACTGGAGTAGTGCACTACTCTGTAACACATGGATTTCCATTAATATATAATTACCCACATGTAGCTTTACACTACGACCTTCTCCATGTCTGTCCCTTTCTCATTACACCGTACTTTATAATCAACAGGGTAATTAATGACCTTTAATCTGTCAATAAAAAGAATATTGTAGATATTACTGACTTAGACCAATATTGAATTATTAATGACCTTGGCCAATATTGAATTATCACTGACCTTGACCTATGTAAATCATTAGTGACCTTGATAAAAATTGATTACTTTGAATGTGATCTAGGTTGATATTGACCTAATCAATAACCTCTAAATACTGACCTTGATCAATTATACTGACTTTGATTATGATAATTATTCTGACCATGAATAATTGTACTGACCTTGATTAATTACATTGACCTTGATTAGTTACACTGACCTTGAATAATTACATTGACCTAAATTAATTATACTGACCTTGATTAATTATACTGACCTTGATTAATCATACCGACCTTGACAATTACTTTATAACACTCACTTTTGATAACACTTGACATGATGTACTAACCTTGATAATTTTAACAATAATTTAGACAACCTTGACCTTGAAAAAGAACAACACTGACATGAAGGTCAAATTATTGGGAGATCATATACTCACATAGGCAGCAACTAAAGATAACATTCTTGACAGGTTACCTATATTAGCTTGATTTTGGTCAAGATCTTATTGTGTTGCTGAATTTTGAATGATAAATGTGTACCTAGACGAGAGCAAACTATGGATTTAGAATGAAATAGTAGTGTACTTAGACTATATAGAGCAAGCTATAAATTTGGAATATTTTGTTAGTCGGAGGAATGTCTAGCTAAATTCAAGTAAAATTCAGTCTCCTCACATGTGATTGTAATTTTAGCAATTGAACCTCTCTGTAAATCAAATGCATACACACATCATTAGATTGCTCTGCCATGTACCACTGGAATTCAGGTTTATATGATACAGCTGTTAAATTTATGAAGCAAACTTGTCTGCCATCAGAAGGCAGAAATGATAGCAGTATTTATGGAAAGAGAATTTTTTGACCCCTGGGTATTTGTTTTGATAAATAGTGTTAGTATCAACACTGCATCAATTTGGATAAATACCATCTGGATCACAGAACATGTTAATGATCAGTGATTAGAGTTATCTTTCCTTTTTTTTCTTGGATTTATGAATGTAGTATAGTATTCTTACATTTTAATTGAAGTTGAGATTGACAGTTGTACATGTTCAAAATATGGAACAGTAAAAGGGAGGTAGATCACGATTCTAAAGATGGGGTACTGAGGACAGAGTAGTACAGGAAAAGATGGAGCACTGAGGGTGAGGTAGAACAGGAAAAGATGGAGTACTGAGGGCAGAGTAGTACAGGAAAAGATGGGGTACTGAGGGTGAGGTAGTACAGGAAAAGTTGGGGTACTGAGGGCAGAGTAGTACAGGAAAAGATGGAGTACTGAGGGTGAGGTAGTACAGGAAAAGATGGGGTACTGAGGGTGAGGTAGTACAGGAAAAGATGGGGTACTGAGGGCAGAGTAGTACAGGAAAAGATGGGGTAGTGAGGGCAGAGTAGTACAGGAAAAGATGGGGTAGTGAGGGCAGAGTAGTACAGGAAAAGATGAGGTACTGAGAACAGAGTAGTACAGGAAAAGATGGGGTACTGAGGGCAGAGTAGTAAAGGAAAAGATGGGGTACTGAGGGTGAGAAAGTACAGGAAAAGATGGGGTACTGAGGGTGAGGTAGTAAAGGAAAAGATGGGGTACTGAGGGTGAGGTAGTACAGGAAAAGGTGGGGTAGTGAGGACAGAGTAGTACAGGAAAAGATGGGTACTGAGGGTGAGGTATACGGAAAAGAGAGTCTGAGGTGAGGTAGTACAGGAAAAGGTGGGGTAGTGAGGACAGAGTAGTACAGGAAAAGATGGGGTACTGAGGGTGAGGTAGTACAGGAAAAGATGAGGTACTGAGGGTGAGGTAGTACAGGAAAAGATGGGGTAGTGAGGACAGAGTAGTACAGGAAAAGATGGGGTATTGAGGGCAGAGTAGTACAGGAAAAGTTGGGGTAGTGAGGGCAGAGTAGTACAGGAAAAGTTGGGGTAGTGAGGGTGAGGAAGTACAGGAAAAGATGGGGTAGTGAGGGTGAGGTAGTACAGGAAAAGATGAGGTACTGAGGGCAGAGTAGTACAGGAAAAGATGGGGTAGTGAGGGTGAGGTAGTACAGGAAAAGATGGGGTATTGAGGGCAGAGTAGTACAGGAAAAGTTGGGGTAGTGAGGGCAGAGTAGTACAGGAAAAGTTGGGGTAGTGAGGGTGAGGTAGTACAGGAAAAGATGGGGTAGTGAGGGTGAGGTAGTACAGGAAAAGATGAGGTACTGAGGGCAGAGTAGTACAGGAAAAGATGGGGTAGTGAGGGTGAGGTAGTACAGGAAAAGATGGGGTACTGAGGGTGAGGTAGTACAGGAAAAGATGGGGCACTGAGGACAGAGTAGTACAGGAAAAGATGGGGTACTGAGGGTGAGGTAGTACAGGAAAAGATGGGGTACTGAGGGCAGAGTAGTACAGGAAAAGATGAGGTACTGAGGGCAGAGTAGTACAGGAAAAGATGGGGTACTGAGGGTGAGGTAGTACAGGAAAAGATGGGGTACTGAGGGCAGAGTAGTACAGGAAAAGATGGGGCACTGAGGGCAGAGTAGTACAGGAAAAGATGGGGTACTGAGGGCAGAGTAGTACAGGAAAAGATGGGGCACTGAGGGTGAGGTAGTACAGGAAAAGATGGGGCACTGAGGGTAGAGTAGTACAGGAAAAGATGGGGTACTGAGGGCAAAATATTACAGGAAAAGATGGGGTACCGAGGGCAGAGTAGTACAGGAAAAGATTAGGTACTGAGGGCAGAGTAGTACAGGAAAAGATGGGGTACTGAGGGCAGAGTAGTAAAGGAAAAGGTGGGGCACTGAGGGCAGAGTAGTACAGGAAAAAGGTAGGGTACTGAGGGTGAGGTAGTACAGGAAAAGATGGAGTACTGAGGGCAGAGTAGTACAGGAAAAGATGGGGAACTGAGGGTGAGGTAGTACAGGAAAAGATGGGGTACTGAGGGCAGAGTAGTACAGGAAATCTGGGGTACTGAGGGCAGAGTAGTACATGAAAAGATGGGGTACTGAGGGCAGAGTAGTACAGGAAAAGATGGGGTACTGAGGGCAGAGTAGTACAGAAAAAGGTGGGATACTGAGGGCAGAGTAGTACAGGAAAAGTTGGGGTACTGAGGGTGAGGTAGTACAGGAAAAGATGGGGTACTGAGGGTGAGGTAGTACAGGAAAAGATGGGGTACTGAGGGTGAGGTAGTACAGGAAAAGATGGGGTAGTGAGGGTGAGGTAGTACAGGAAAAGATGGGGTACTGAGGGCAGAGTAGTACAGGAAAAGATGGGGTACTGAGGGTGAGGTAGTACAGGAAAAGATGGGGTAGTGAGGGTGAGGTAGTACAGGAAAAGATGAGGTACTGAGGGCAGAGTAGTACAGGAAAAGATGGGGTAGTGAGGGTGAGGTAGTACAGGAAAAGATGGGGTACTGAGGGTGAGGTAGTACAGGAAAAGTTGGGGTAGTGAGGGTGAGGTAGTACAGGAAAAGATGGGGTACTGAGGGTGAGGTAGTACAGGAAAAGATGGGGTACTGAGGGTGAGGTAGTACAGGAAAAGATGGGGTACTGAGGGTGAGGTAGTACAGGAAAATATGGGGTACTGAGGGCAGAGTAGTACAGAAAAAGGTGGGATACTGAGGGTAGAGTAGTACAGGAAAAGTTGGGGTACTGAGGGCAGAGTAGTACAGGAAAAGGTGGGATACTGAGGGCAGAGTAGTACAGGAAAATATGGGGTGCTGGGGGCAGAGTAGTAAAGGAAAAGATGGGGTACTGAGGGTGAGGTAGTACAGGAAAAGATGGGGAACTGAGGGTGAGGTAGTACAGGAAAAGATGGGGTACTGAGGGCAGAGTAGTACAGGAAAAGGTGGGATACTGAGGGCAGAGTAGTACAGGAAAATATGGGGTGCTGGGGGCAGAGTAGTACAGAAAAAGATGGGGTACTGAGGGTGAGGTCGTACAGGAAAAGATGGGGAACTGAGGGTGAGGTAGTACATGAAAAGATTGGGTACTGAGGGCAGAGTAGTACAGGAAAAGATGGAGTAGTGAGGGCAGAGTGAGTACAGGAAAAGATGGGGAACTGAGGGCAGAGTAGTACAGGAAAAGATGGGGTACTGAGGGCAGAGTAGTACAGGAAAAGATGGGGTACTGAGGGCAGAGTAGTAAAGGAAAAGGTGGGGCACTGAGGGCAGAGTAGTACAGGAAAAAGTAGGGTACTGAGGGCAGAGTGAGTACAGGAAAAGTTGGAGTACTGAGGGCAGAGTAGTACAGGAAAAGATGGGGTACTGAGGGCAGAGTAGTAAAGGAAAAGGTGGGGCACTGAGGGCAGAGTAGTACAGGAAAAGGTAGGGTACTGAGGGCAGAGTAGTACAGGAAAAGATGGGGTACTGATGGCAGAGTAGTACAGGAAAAGATGGGGTACTGAGGGTGAGGTAGTACAGGAAAAGATGGGGTACTGAGGGTGAGGTAGTACAGGAAAAGATGGGGTACTGAGGGTGAGGTAGTACAGGAAAAGATGGGGTATTGAGGGTGAGGTAGTACAGGAAAAGATGGAGTACTGATGGCAGAGTAGTACAGGAAAAGATTGGGTACTGAGGGTGAGGTAGTACAGGAAAAGATGGAGTACTGAGGGCAGAGTAGTACAGGAAAATATGGGGTACTGAGGGCAGAGTAGTACAGGAAAAGATGGGGTACTGAGGGCAGAGGTAGTACAGGAAAAGATGGGGTACTGAGGGCAGAGTAGTACAGGAAAAGTTGGGGTACTGAGGGTAGAGTAGTACAGGAAAAGATGTTGGATAGAGGGCAGATTAAGTAGCTGAGGGGAAGATAATGGACATGGGTAGAGTAGTGGAGGGAAGACGGAGCACAGAGGCAGAGAAGTGGAGATGAAGATGAAGGAAAGAGGGCAGGGAGATAAAAAGAACGAGTCTAAAGTCCTACCATTATTGGTAGTAAAATACATGTAGGTGTAGTTGCAACACCATGATGTTGATATTTGCGGTTTTGTGTAGATGATTGGAAGTTTCATGCATACTATACACATGGTCAGTGATGTTAATGTACTGTTCTGTTATCAAGTAATGGTCCTGATAAGTATCAAATGAAGTACAGTGACAATTTGATGGAGGAGTTGTGTTGTTCGAACAATTATCATCCGACCATGAATAAATGTCTGACATTTTTGTAACAAAGCTGTATCTCTGAAATCGAATCGTGGGAAAGTCTGCTGGAATTGTTGACATTTACTATGAGCACTTTGAAAACATGTGATATGAGATTCTGGAGTAAGATAGGAAATCTTGTTGTTCGGTTCTGACTGGAGTGTGAGACTAGGGATGGAAGAGTTACTTCCCTTTCTGTATGTTTTGATGTGACTTGCTTACTGGTGGATCTGAGTGTAACTATAACAGACAAAAAAATCTTTCTCTGGAAAACATCTTTTGATATAAGTATCAATGAAAACCTGAATTCATACAGATACATTGTGCATTCCCCATTTCCACATGATAGCTTTTAATAAGTGTGTACATGTTGGCTTTCCTATTTCTTATATAGAGTTTGTCTTTCATGAGGCAAATGAAAGGAAAAAGCCTAAAATGTACTTATTTGACCTCAGATTCACAAAATAATAACTTAGATATAACTATTTTAATATTAATCAATCACTTTAAGTGGCCAAGATAGCAGTCACGTAAATGTTGGACAGGTAACACCACACCTTTGTACATCTGATTGATGTGTCTTTCCAACCATTATTACATGAAAGTTTGTCACACCATGTCTACATACTTATGTGATGAAATATCATAGTATAGAGCAGAAGATGAAAAGTGAAGGTGATTTTTATCCAAACAGAATCCGCAAACCTTGACTTGAACTCTCGTACCTTAAGCTTGACAGGACCTTATCCAAGTCAAAAACAAAAAAGAAGTGATTGGAAACAAAACAAAAAAAAAGAGAAAAAAGAAAAAAAAAAGTGATAATGCTGATATGATGAAAGAATACACTTTCAATGGGACCTTAGTAATTAATTGTATGTAGATATAGAGGTTTTATCTGTCATAAGATTATAATACCTGAATGAGATCCATGTTTATGATGAAAAGTGAAATTCATACACATACCATATGTACATGTTACCATGCTAACTGATGGTAGTTTGCTGCTATAAATGTTATTACATTCAAGGTGAGGGGTGTATTTGTATTACAGGTATATAAAGATACAGAGCCACTGCTGGGAGCACATCACATGCTTGTTCTTGTTGAGAACTGACACACCATCACTACAAATATCTGGAGAGGTCATAAAAATATGATATTAAACTTCAGATGTTTTATACTGTTAATGTTTATGTTTCACAAAGGAATTGAGGTTTCTAACATTTCTGAACATCTGTTGTACCTTATCTATGACTTCCAGTCTGATGATTGAGGAAGGGAGGGTCCACTAGAGGGAGAAGGAGGAGGGGAGGGGATAAGTATGGGGATGGGGGGAGGAGGGGGAGAGGGAGGGGGGATCAGTACAGGGAGAGGAGGGGGGGGGGGGGGGGGGGTAGAGTAAACAGATGTTGGGACCATCACAGCTAACAGACAGGATAAACATGTGGGCTAGTGTAGAGTTATGTATCTGTATGTTCTGACATGTTTGCTAAAAATAGATAAACAGAAAATATTGTAGATGAGATTGAATTCTTATTTTCATGTATCACTTCTTCCTGGCAACAGATCATAATTTTCCTGGACGATCAGAAACCTTTATGAAAGGAGACCTGAGTAATCCATATCTGTCAATCAGATAACTTCTCCTGTGTCCTGAATTATTCAAACCAACCAAATTTCAAGGATGGCTTTTCAATATGCTTACTACATTTAACTCCAAAGAGTTTCCTCAAAATCTGTTTTTAGCTTTTTTTCACAAAATATTTCTAAATTAACTTCATTAGGTATTCAATCTCAACCAGTCTTACACTGAAATGATGATGGAATCTAATCTAAATTGAAATATTAACTCATAATCACATACATGACCGTTAATATCCCATCAGTCTAGTACAAGCTTTTTGACATACTCCATTCCACACCCCTGACATACTCCATTCCACACCCCTGACATACTCCATTCCACACCCCTGACATACTCCATTCCACACCCCTGACATACACCATTCCACATCCCTGACATACTCCATTCTACACCACTGACATACTCCATTCCACACCCCTGACATACTCCATTCTACACCACTGACATACTCCATTCCACACCCTTGACATACTCCATTCCACACCCCTGACATACTCCATTCCACACCCCTGACATACTCCATTCCACACCCCTGACATACACCATTCCACATCCCTGACATACTCCATTCCACACCATTGACATACACCATTCCACACCCATGACATACTCCATTCCACACCCCTGACATACTCCATTCCACACCCCTGACATACTCCATTCCACACCCCTGACATACACCATTCCACATCCCTGACATACTCCATTCCACATCCCTGACATACTCAATTCCACATCCCTGACATACTCCATTCCACACCCCTGACATACTCCATTCCACACCCCTGACATACACCATTCCACATCCCTGACATACTCCATTCCACACCCCTGACATACTCCATTCCACACCCCTGACATACACCATTCCACATCCCTGACATACTCCATTCCACACCATTGACATATACCATTCCACATCCCTGACATAATCCATTCCACACCCCTGACATATTCCATTCCACACCCTTGACATACTCCATTCCACATCCCTGACATACACCATTCCCATTCCACATCCCTGACATATTCCATTCAACATCCCTGACATACACCATTCCCATTCCACACCCCTGACATATTCCATTCAACATCCCTGACATACACCATTCCACATCCCTGACATACACCATTCTACACCCCTGACATACACCATTCTACACCCCTGACATACACTGTTCCACACCTCTGATATACAGCATTCTACGCCCCTGACATACTCCATTCCACACCCCTGACATACTCCATTCTACACCCCTGACATACTCCATTCCACACCCCTGACATACACCATTCCACACCCCTGACATACTCCATTCTACACCCCTGATATACTCCATTCCACACCCCTGACATACACCATTCTACACCCCTGACATACTCCATTCTACACCCCTGACATACTCCATTCCACACCCCTGACCTACTCTATTCTACACCATTGACATACACCATTCCACACCCCTGACAAACTCCATTCCACACCCCTGACATACTCCATTCCACATCCCTGACATACTCTATTCCACATCCCTGACATAATCCATTCCACACCATTGACATACACCATTCTACACCCCTGACATACTCCATTCCACACCCCTGACATACTCCATTCCACACCCCTGACAAACTCCATTCTACACCCCTGACATACTCCATTCCACCCCATTGACATACTCCATTCCACACCCCTGACATACTCCATTCCACATCCCTGACATACACCATTCTACACCCCTGACATACTCCATTCCACACCATTGACATACACCATTCCACATCCCTGACATACTCCATTCGACATCCCTGAGATACTCCAATCCACATCCCTGACATAATCCATTCTACACCATCAACATACTCCATTCCATGCCTTTTACCTGCAACCCACAACTGGCAGACATGTCCACAACCCATTTTGCACTCCAAACCCACATACCACAACTGCACTCCACACATTCACCCCACACAAGCATCCTATAACACACCCACATCCCAAACTCCACACCCTACTCAACACTCATACCCCACACCAAAAACCACACCCCCACATCCCATACCCCTACTCAACAACACTCAATCCCACACCTGCATCCCTCATCCACACCCCACTCCAAACTCACTCTCCACACCCATACCAAACTCCACACCCCACTCCAAACTCAGTCTCCACACCCATACCAAACTCCACACCCCACTCCAAACTCACTCTCCACACCCATACCAAACTCCACACCCCACTCCAAACTCACTCTCCACATCCATACCAAACTCCACACCCCACTCCAAACTCACTCTCCACACCCATACCAAACTCCACACCCCACTCCAAACTCACTCTCCACAACCATACCAAACTCCACACCCCACTCCAAACTCACTCTCCACATCCATACCAAACTCCACACCCCACTCCAAACTCACTCTCCACACCCATACCAAACTCCACACCCCACTCCAAACTCACTCTCCACACCCATACCAAACTCCACACCCCACTCCAAACTCACTCTCCACAACCATACCAAACTCCACACCCCACTCCAAACTCACTCTCCACACCCATACCAAACTCCACACCCCACTCAATACTTGGGCCCCACACCCCAACAACTTACAACCCACACCCATATCCCACATCCAACACCCCATATCCACACCCAACACCCCACATCCACATCCTTCATCCACACCTTCCAAGATTACTGACAAGAAGTTTGTTTGATTGTTATAGTGATCTGTGATATGGTGGAGAATTTCTATCCTGATTAAGCAGTCATGTCCGGTCAGTTTAAGTTAATGGATATAGCATGTTCTAGTAAACACAATTATCCCTGATCTTTGCTCCAGTCTTAACGAACTTAGCCACATGTAACAAACTACAGTAGGATTAATAATGCAAGCTTCAACAGTCTTTCACCAATAAACCATTCACCACTGACCTTGAGCTTCTCAAAAATACTTCTCTCTAAATATCAACATCCTACTAAACCATTAAAGCATGTGGAATTTTAATAAGTTAGTTAATATTTATTGATTTTAAAGGAATTTTATGAAAATTTAAAAATTAAACTATATTTTGAAGCTGACAAATTCTAACGAGTCACTGAGGGCTCCCCATGTTGTAACAACGTGCATGTGATACAATTAGCATTGATTTCTACCAGCTTGTATCTTACCTCATTCTACACCAAAAACATTCAAATTTCCATATAACTTGTGCCCTACAGCCTCCCTAATATGGTCACTATTTAGTGAGGCTATTATTATTTTGCTCTGATGAGATAAGAAGGAATATAATAGCATTCAGATTGGTAAATTAGACATTGGTATTCAGAGGAATTTCTCAATTACTTCTATTCATAAATATGTCCATAGTGTTCAGATCATTATGCTAATATCCTGAACTACTTGACCTGCACAATTACACATTAGAAATTGTATGTAATTAAGACAGACCAGATATTGTATATAATTAAGACTGTCCAGTTATAATGCTGCAGATGAGAGGTTTTAATTAATATGACAGTTGGTATTCAAATGTCTTGATGGAAGGACAGGCACAAATTCATGAGTTTTGGTGAAAGGGGATGTTTAGATGATTATGGCCGAAAATTAAATTGGATTTCTCTGGACTGACCAGTTGACTCCTTTTCCTCTCTGCCAGTTGATGATGTGTAAAATGTTTTATCAAATCTATAATTGCCTCTGAGAACTAGACATCTGTCTTTCCTCAGACATCAGTGGTCAGCTGGTTTCAGAAGTTGTTTCAGACATTGGAGCTTATCTCTATCACATCAGCTTGGAGTGGTTTTACCCAGGGAATGCACTGATAAAGGTTATTATTGATAAAAGTCAGCTTCACTCCCAGTTTGTCTTGACTTGTCAAATTTTGATATCAATTTTCACTCTTTGGACGCCATAGCAAACAAGAATAAGTGAATTTTGATGTCGCATGCCTGAAGACTCAAATTTCAATCTTATCGAAAACTGTTCTGTCTGAGAGGGATAAAGAGTAGAATTTCGACACACGTCAATATTTAGGCATGATGCATCGTAGTGCAGCAGGAACTTTCCTGTAGGAAAGACAACTCAATTCAATAGAAATATCAAACTTTAAATATAGGGAACACAGTATAATCATCAGAGACATTTTGTGTTTAAGATATATATGTATGTCAGACCATGGAAATTAACCATGTTTGTTATAAGTCAACTCACAGGACAATCCAATTATCTCCTTTTCTGTTAGTCTAAAGTCTCAAGAGTAAAAAAAAAAGTCTTATATATAGGAACTGGATCCGAGCAAAGAAGCGTTTATTTGATGTGTAACAACTTGAACATATGTATTTTAATTGTTGAGCAGTAACCATAGTGACGGCATACAGGCAAGGTACAATTGACAACACACTGACACCAGTAAAAATTGTCAAATTTTATTAACAAGAATTCCACTGAAAATTACTGCGATCTCAAGCTTGTTAAAACTGAAATTAAATTACAGAATTACAGAACCATTATTGTACTGAAACTCAAAACAAAAATGACTGAAAAATTGGTGTGTGGCAGAACCTGGTGGTTAATGGAGGAACTATAATATTTATTAGTTTGTGTCCTACTGGTAAAAATTACAGGATTGTTAATTTCTGTCAAAGCCACTGAATCCCTTTGTGTTGGGTAAGTTTCTCTGTTAGCTTACACTTAAATGGACAGGCTGATTTCATCACTCATATCTATAGCTGTGACTGTTTCAGAAAAAAAAACTGTCAATCTTGTGAATGAGACATTGCAATACTGATTGTGGACAGAGTGTTTACATGTAAAATTACATATCACCATTGATTAATGAAGTGATTTTAGCTAATTTTCTAGCTGTTATGAAGTCTATGTCTGATTTTAACATTGACAGTCTTAGAGATTTGCCTTTATTAAAGTAGGATTTTAGCATCTACAGTTTCAGAGAGATCTGCCTTTACACCATCTTATCATAGAGGTGCACTCATGCATGATAACATTTTCTAGATTCTTGTTCTGGTTAAAACTGTTTATACAAATGTTATAGATTATGTTTTGATACATTTCACCATCTGGGTAGGGAGCTGATGGTTGCAGATTGATTAAATACATAAATTCACACGGATAATCATTGGATGCCCAGATGTGTTTTTTCTGCTTTACTTGCTCTGTACAAATCCTTGGAGTTTTGTTATGGTAAATGAGATTTCCCAGCACTTGCTTTAATTAAATGGAGATTACATTGGTTTAATGGAGGATTTTACTGTTTGTGTTGACATTGTAACTGAATTTAGTGTTTTTTCCACTTTGTTTTTATTCTTTACTTCTACAACTTTTACTAATTATATCTGTTTCTCGATCAGTTAATTGTATGTCTGGCTGATTCAAATAATTCAAACTCAATAAAGATTGTGTTTTAGATTTCATGATACTGTAAATTTGGTAAATCATGTCAGACTTCTTTAAAGGCCTCAATATAATAAAAACCTGTCTGTAAAGGTCACATCAATATAATAAAAACCTGTCTATAGAGACCATCTCAAGATGATAAAAACCTGTCTATAGAGACCATCACAATATAATAAAAACCTGTCTATAGAGACCATCACAATATAATAAAAACCTGTCTGTAAAGGCCACACCAATATAATAAAAACCTGTCTATAGAGACCATCACAATATACTAAAAACCTGTCTATAAAGACCATCACAATATGATAAAAACCTGTCTAAAGGTACAAACTAAATATAATAAAAACCTGTCTATAAAGACTATCTCAAGATGATAAAAGCATTTCTAAAGGTCATCAATTTAATGAAAACCTGTCTATAAAGGCCATATTCATAATTAAAACTCAATGTAAGGAAAACCTGTCTATAAAGACCATCTCAAGATAATAAAAACCTGTGTATAAAGATCATCTCCATATAATGAAAACCTGTTTATAAAGTCCATTTCAATATGATTAAAAAATTGTCTATGAATTTTGGCCACCTCAATATGATAAAAACCTGTCTGTAAAGGCCACAAAGGTGGAAGAACAAGAAAAAAGGCATTCCTGATGAGCGATCTAACAAGTAAACGAACCAGAGGGTCCCCGGTGTAATAATCTGCCAATGTGTGAGACACAGAAACAGAAGTTTCGAGTGTTGGAGCATTTTTCTGGAATTCAGAAGTTCAAAAACTAGTCAGGCCTGTTCAGCATTACTACAGTACAGCTAGAATATAGTAACTATGGTGACACAATGGCTGGATATTTTTGATATTATTGTGAAAGAATGCAGGACAACACATTCCTGCTGACTCAGTGCCCAGACAGGAATCAAATCTAGATTGATATGCAGCGTTGTAAATCCCCTCCTATGCTTAAGAAGCATGCTCCATCAGCTTAGTGATGGAGAGACAGTATTTAACATTTAATGTACAAACCACACTGATGTGTTCCTCGTATATTATCATTCTGACTCTTGCCATTTCACAGATAATTTTGATTAAAATTTAAGGATTTTCTCCTGTGATATACTCCTGTGAGAAGCTATGCGAGAGTTCTTGACCTTCATTAGTTGCATAATTATAATCATATTTATTGACCTGATTATGAAAACAATAGAATGTAGACAACAGGTTTGTTTTAATTACTGAAATATACTTTATCAGTGTAGACTTGATCTGGAATGTCATTTCACGAAATTTCCATCATTTGGTCCATTACCTCTGGACCATGTTGACTAGGAATCTTGGCAATAATTATGTAAGCCATTTCACCAATGATTGCTGCCAGAAGCCATATTGTATGTCTATAATCAATAGTCTGTAGGTTAATTACAAAAACACAAAGTACACCACTGGCATTGGTTTACTTGGCTATTAATTTGCTACATTCAAATAATTTGTCAATCATCTGCCTTTTGATGTTTTGTTGCATGTATAAATATAAAGAAGTATCGTATACCCTATAATTCTAGAAGTGTTGTCATGCTGTGCACTCTTTCACCATTTCTTCTATTCATTAATTATGTAGAGAATCATTATCCTCCAGATATTACAAAGGTGTTATGTGTAATTTATATGCATCCAGAATCTTGTCATGTGAAACCAACAAATTGTATTCATAACATTCATCTCATGAAATTGTGCCGCTATAAATAAATACATAAAAACTAATACTCATATAATCTGCGTAAACTTTTAAACTTCAAAAACAGTGTAAAATTTTAAACTTCAAAAAATTAAAATGACAGCAAAAGACAATGAAACACATCCCCATGGGCCTCTAAGTATAATGTTTGTAAAGGAGTTTTAACAGTCATGAAGTATGTACAGGCCACTTGCACCTTTTGCCAGGATGTTCATTTCTTTCAATAAGTGAGCTTACATGCAGGTATTACATGCAGGTAATGACAGTGGCAGTGCGTGATAATGTTACATCATTATCACCTGAATCAGACCATCCTTAACCATACAGGTGCAGGGCTGCTGATGCTGTCCAGGTAGACTGTCACCAGACAACACAAATATAATGCTATACTTACTGGGATTTACATGTACAAAAGGTTGTTTATAAACATACGTTAACAAAATCTTCCAGGTATGTATTTCTTGTTGTTGTCAACAAGGTATATATTGCATGTGTTATAGTGTATCACATGACCTGTTGTGGGCACCTTGTACCGAGATCTGTTTCCAGGTCTGTTTGTAGTGGAGGGCTTCTCTCTACCCAGAAAAAAACATGTATGTAGTTCCTGTTGCTGTTTTCTTTACTTCGACAGACATCAAAGATAAGATTTCCTTTACCGTTTTTAAACATGGAACATTTTTGATTGTTTAGGTTGACCTGTTGTAGAGCTGTCATGATGAAACATCAGTCGGTGAAACCTAATACTGATAAGATTCAGCTGGCAATTTTCTTGGGCTGTTCCTTTTAAAATGATTTCTCTTGAGATAAATATCACCAAGGTATCAAATTAATATACATATTATTTTGTCGTTTGTAAATCTCGCAATATATGAAATAGTTTTTGTATAAAACCAGCCATGAGTTAAATATATACAATGGGAAATTGCTCATTTTTGACACGGATGGACCGCCATGGTAATTGAATTATCGTGGAATACGACAGGAAGTGTAACTTTTTGCAGTCTACTGGCTGGTGATTACCACTGATTTCACTCAGCATTTAGAGTCAGGTTCTTACCAGGCGATTGTTGAGTTAGTTGTTTATATTTCACAGGATAAGTTGAAGTTGGAATAAGCTGCAACTATGACACAGGAGGGGGAGAAAACCGCTCCAACTGCAGAAGCTGAAGTTTTGGATGATGCGGAAGAGGAACCCATTACAGAAAAGCCTGCTGAAGGTGTGAAAAGTCCAGAAGTTATCCCTGATACTAAGACTAAGGTAATGTACTAAATATAGTCTAACCAAAGGTCATTAGCACGCTCGTTAGTCACATTTAGTCTATTGTAATATGATATAATGTCATAATCCATCTTCCACTAATGAGCATTTAGTGTGACAGAGACAGAACCGATCTTTTGTATTACAGGTTGATATGTAGACAGTTGTTTCTGTCCTGTATGGACAGGTTGTCTGTTTATACAGGTATCTATTAAGACAGGGTATAGGGACTATAGTATGTACATACAGTTTTACATTGATATTTGGAAGATTTGATCGATATTTACCAAATGAATCCACGTCAATACTGTGTTTACTTTGTGTGATGATCATTGCAGACTAGTGTAAACATACAGATAATGCTGATCATCAGAAAAATGTGAATTAGAAGAATATCTCTTGGGCAGAGTTTTAATTTACAAATAATTACACAAACATAATAAAGCTTGGAAAAATGGGTGAAATAATTGTATACATTAAATATGAAATAAAAAAAAAATAAATTATGATAAAAGAAATGAGCACTAGTGCTTTAAAATTTGTATGAAGTTTTACACCATGATTTGACCTCACCATTGAATAAAAACAAGGGTATTCAGTTAACAAGCAGTCATTTGCTATTAATGACAATATCATTTTTGGTGTGTGTGTATGGATATGTATGAAGTGACAGTCTGCAGGGTATTACTAAGAATATTGCAAGAAGTTTGCTTTTGAAATATTATAGTATAGCATTGAATGTAAAATAAAAATGATACTTTTTACAAATAAGATTGACCTACATTGATGTCATCATAATGATATTCTTCTAGTACTCCTCAATAAGTTAAACAGGAAAATACCTTAGAAAGCCTGTATGTCTTTGTAAGTGTCTGTCTGTGTAAAATTACCTGCTATGAAATGTCTGTATATGCGGGTTATAATATGTAGATTGAGAATCAATTTAACTTGTTTACTGGAGAAAGAGGAAATCTTCAGTCAGACAGTCACCATACAGACAGTGTTTTTGTTTGTGTTAGATATAGACAGGTGCATCTCACAAATCTTCAAGTTTTTATCTGATTCACCAGGCGCATTTTCACCTGTACGATAAATTACATGTTCAGGTAAATCAAGAAAAAATCAGTGTAAGAATTGAAACACTTTTTAAACAAACATAATGTTGTCCGTGTTGGGAATTACTCCAAACAAAATTAACATTTGTTAATGTACATAGACGAGGATGGGTGTCGATTTAATAAAGAAAAATGACTTATTCTAACTCAATTTAGTTTACATCGGTTGGGGACATTTATCGTATTATAAATCATAGTCCTCTCAAAGGAAAATGTGATGTACATTATTCAGAAATTTTGTAATCTTCTTTTTAAAAATTCCTATATATCTTAATATTAAGCAAAAAAGATTTTATTCTAAAGACATTATAGAGGCTCTTAACTCAACCAACACAGGAGGTTTCATGTAAATCAGATGGTAAAAAGCTTTAAAAGTTTGTGTTCAAGGTCTCTGTTATCGCAGAAATTTGCTTTACTAGTGGAATAACAAAATTACACTGGTCTAGAAACACGTCATTCCAAATACTTCTTTATTTAAGATACTTTCCTTATGTTGTAAAATTTAAAGGTCAAATGTTAAGGTCACTGATACTATAAATAGAAAATCAGTTTCCACCCATTAGATCTTGAAATCTGCGGAGTTGGAAATACACAAAATTAGTACATTGCTTCCTTTCTGATTTCCAAAGGTCATAGATCAAGGTCATAGGCCAAGGTCATTGATCAAGGTCATTCTGTTATTTTAGTATTCCTCTACTTTATCTTGTTTCTTGCTTATAACAATTTATAGTTGTAGTTTGTTGGAACAGATATTCAACACTTTGAAACAGTTCAGTGTTTTGCAGAAAAGCAAGGTTATACTCTGTTTTGAATATGTTTTGAATATGTTCCAAGTCTGTATGAAAACTGTCTGACCTGTATATATATAGAGTCAGGATACAGACATACAAAAAACATGTTTTCTCTCTCAGTTTGATTCTGATATGATACAAGAGGAAATATTTTTCTGACAGCTGTATGTGAAATTGACATGTCTATGTAAACAGAATGTGGGTGTGGTCTGACCATTTCAACTACTGAAGGGTGATGATAGCATTCTCTAACCTCCCATTTTGATCCGGAGAGATATAACACAGGTCTATTGTAATCCAACTCTTCACATCTTTGTACTCAGAGTTTTGATTTTTTATATGTGTAAACACAAGTTGTCTTTAATTGGTCAGACTGTGCTATGTAATGTTATTTGTAATGGACGGAACCAAAAAACATTGATAATGACCGCTCTATTCAATCTATCGGGTAATAGGGCTTCTTGAAATTTCTTGAAATCTGTCTTCATATTCATCAGTGTTAATGACAATTGTTTAACAGTACTGCCAAGTGATATACTAGAAAAACAAATGAAATGTAGGGAGGTGTTTTATTGGAGTTTTTACTCGTATGGATATGAAAAATGTGTTGAGTTTATCAGCAGGGACCATGTTATTTAAGATGTTTCCATTCTGTGTCCGTGAGGGATTGTGTTACTTTTGGTATTAATCTGTTTTACTAACATACCCTCAAGTTTTATAAGTTTGATCCATCCCTGACCTGTTGTTGGGAGGTATGACAGTAGCAGGCTTGAGATTTAGATATCTAACCTCAGCTTTAGTAGGAGTTGTCTTCCTTTACCATATATGTAATAAAAGTACTGGATCATTAATTTGAATCCCACAGTTTGTTGTCCAGTTCATTATAACAAAGTTCACCAGTATAGATAAAAAACAGAATACCACCGGTGTCATATTGTATTTGTACAAATTTGATATCACACCGCGGGTCTGGGTATGTTTACTTCAGCTGCTGATATTACCTGCATTCAATCTTTCTTGAAAAATATATAAGTCTGAAATGAAAAACTTTTGAAATGAAAAACTTCAAGATAAATTGGAGAACATATTCCAAATTATGTACTAAGTCATAAATCAAGCCTCACCTTCTAGAAGTAGAAAACATCAGGTAGTATATACATCATGTCTTATTGGATCTTAATGGTTACTAGATCTGGAGGCCAGATTTACCTTCAATGTAACATCATCTAACTACCATACTTGTAATCAAAATTTTATTTTATTTTCACAATGAAATACATGTATTAATATTAAAACAAGAATCATTTCCAAACTGGTTTTGAAGTTAGCGGTGTCCATTCTACAGCAAGAGAATTCAGAAAGTTGTTACCCATTGACATAGTCTCACACCAGAGGTTGAGTACAAATGTAGCAGAACTGGACAGGCCGCACTGATGACAATTAATTTGACTCAAATGGCCAGAGTATCCATCTTAGAGTTCGGAGGTCTGTGTATCATTAATATTCCATTACATTGAATTTTCCATAAGAAAGCATTGCATAATCTAAGGAAGCTATAGGTTATAAAATTAACTGAGATTTTTCCTTTAAATTCTGTTATGCTAATTTCCTATAGAAATTTGAAGTTAAGGACTTTCCTTAAGTTGATTAATGAATGCTGATGAAGCTGGCCTCTGGTTCAATTGAAGATTTGTGAAAGGAGGGAGGAATGTATTGGAACTAGACTGGGTTGAATATGGTAATTAAGACATGCATTAAGCTCAAATGGGTCTAGAGTTGGAAGGTTCCTGGGTCTTTAGAGGGAGGTTCCTTTTTTGACCTAGGTCTTTAGAGTTGGGAGGTTCCTGGGTTGGGAGGTTCCTGGGTCTTCAGAGTTCGGAGGTTCCTTTTTTGACCTAGGTCTTTAGAGTTCGGAAGTTCCTAGGTTCGGAGATTCCTGGAGCTTGATCCTGGTCTAGTCAGTACAATTGTCCTCTTCAATTTCTTGGATGATGTTATCTTTATCCAGTTCATGGACAAATCCTGAAAAACAGAAGATTCTTTTCAAATACAAAGGTAAATTCTAATTATTGGCTAATTATAGGTAAACTTTATGAGCGCGAAACTACACAAGAATGAACATGATAGAAGACATCCTCATTGTTGTAATTCTTTCTTTAATCCTAATTCTTACAAATTCTATTGTGTCTCTTGCAGGGAAATTTAGAACCAGATGAACACCAATTTGCATTTTATTTTCCCAGCATGCTTGTACATGAATATTGTAATGTTACACATGTCTGAGGTCTGACATAGATACACTGTATGGCTACATTGTAAATCTGTTATGTATTTATAATAAAATGTCTAATCAATGGTTATGTATTTTCTTAAACGGTTTCTTATGAATATTTCATCATACAGTCACAAATGAGAAATTTTCCTAATGCTCAGTGATTTTTATTTTAAATAATGGCGATTTGAGGATTTTAATTAACCATTAATTGCTAAGACAGTGAAACTTTCAAGTTGATAAGGGAAACTGGAGATAATTTCTAAAAAAATTTTAGAAAACGTTCTAGGGATTTGGTGATGACATACATTTGTTTGTGATTTCAAATTCTGTGTGTGAGTCACCATGATTTGTATTAAAATTCAAGGCCGCAGATGATTGCTTGGCTGCTCGCTTGGTAAATACTGAGATTTAAAAATTCTGTTCTATTAAAAAGATGTTAAGATTGATATTTGAGTAATGAAACTGTTATGTAATGTGTGCAACACTGATTTATATAAAATGACACCCAGCCCAGCTGATGTCTTTGGAATTGAAGTCCTCTACCATAAATACTCCGTGAAATAAAGACGTACTAAACATTACTTCAAATTGATGTTAATTTCAATGCAATGCATAATCTGCAAACAAATATGGCAGCATTTGTCCACTAGTAGAGGGGTATACTCATGTGATCCTGTCCTTTAGCCTTGGTCCACTGGTAGAGGGCTATACTCATGTGACCCTGGTCCACTGGTAGAGGGCTATACTCATGTGATCCTCTCCTTTAGCCTTGGTCCACTGGTAGAGGGCTATACTCATGTAACCCTGGTCCACTGGTAGAGGGCTATACTCATGTGATCCCCTCCTTTAGCCTTGGCCCACTGGTAGAGGGCTTTACTCATGTGATCCTCTCCTTTAGCCTTGGTCCACTAGTAGAGGGCTATACTCATGTGATACTCTCCTTTAGCCTTGGTCCACTGGTAGAGGGCTATACTCATGTGATCCTGTCCTTTAGCCTTGGTCCACTGGTAGAGGGCTATACTCATGTGATCCTGTCCTTTAGCCTTGGTCCACTGGTAGAGGACTATACTCATGTGATCCTGTCCTTTAGCCTTGGTCCACTGGTAGAGGGCTATACTCATGTGATCCTGTCCTTTAGCCTTGGTCCACTAGTAGAGGGCTTTACTCATGTGATCCTGTCCTTTAGCCTTGGTCCACTGGTAGAGGGCTAAACTCATGTGATACTCTCCTTTAGCCTTGGTCCACTAGTAGAGGACTATACTCATGTGATCCTGTCCTTTAGCCTTGGTCCACTGGTAGAGGGCTATATTCATGTGATCCTGTCCTTTAACCTTGGTCCACTGGTAGAGGGCTATACTCATGTGATACTCTCCTTTAGCCTTGGTCCACTGGTAGAGGGCTATACTCATGTGATCCTGTCCTTTAGCCTTGGTCCACTGGTAGAGGGCTATACTCATGTGACCCTGGTCCACTGGTAGAGGACTATACTCATGTGATCTTGTCCTTTAGCCTTGGTCCACTAGTAGAGGGCTATACTCATGTGACCCTCTCCTTTAGCCTTGGTCCACTGGTAGAGGGCTATACTCATGTGATACTCTCCTTTAGCCTTGGTCCATTGGTAGAGGGCTATACTCATGTGATCCTGTCCTTTAGCCTTGGTCCACTAGTAGAGGGCTTTACTCATGTGATACTCTCCTTTAGCCTTGGTCCACTGGTAGAGGGCTATACTCATGTGATCCTGTCCTTTAGCCTTGGTCCACTGGTAGAGGGCTATACTCATGTGATTCTCTCCTTTAGCCTTGGTCCACTGGTAGAGGGCTATACTCATGTGATCCTGTCCTTTAGCCTTGGTCCACTGGTAGAGGGCTATACTCATGTGATCCTGTCCTTTAGTCTTGGTCCACTGGTAGAGGGCTATACTCATGTGACCCTCTCCTTTAGCCTTGGTCCACTGGTAGAGGGCTATATTCATGTGATACTCTCCTTTAGCCTTGGTCCACTGATAGAGGGCTTTACTCATGTGATCCTGTCCTTTAGCCTTGGTCTACTAGTAGAGGGCTATACTCATGTGATCCTGTCCTTTAGCCTTGGTCCACTGGTAGAGGGCTTTACTCATGTGATCCTGTCCTTTAGCCTTGGTCTACTAGTAGAGGGCTATACTCATGTGATCCTGTCCTTTAGCTTTGGTCCACTAGTAGAGGGCTATACTCATGTGATACTCTCCTTTAGCCTTGGTCTACTAGTAGAAGGCTATACTCATGTGATCCTGTCCTTTAGCCTTGGTCCACTAGTAGAGGACTATACTCATGTGACCCTCTCCTTTAGCCTTGGTCCACTGGTAGAGGGCTATACTCATGTGATCCTCTCCTTTAGCCTTGGTCCACTGGTAGAGGGCTATACTCATGTGACCCTGGTCCACTGGTAGAGGGCTATACTCATGTGATCCCCTCCTTTAGCCTTAATTTGGTCCACTGGTAGAGGGCTATACTCATGTGATCCTGTCCTTTAGCTTTGGTCCACTGGTAGAGGGCTATACTCATGTGATCCTCTCCTTTAGCCTTGGTCCACTGGTAGAGGGCTATACTCATGTGACCCTCTCCTTTAGCCTTGGTCCACTGGTAGAGGGCTATACTCATGTGATCCCCTCCTTTAGCCTTGGTCCACTGGTAGAGGACTATACTCATGTGATCCTGTCCTTTAGACTTGGTCCACTGGTAGAGGGCTATACTCATGTGATCCTGTCCTTTAGCCTTGGTCCACTGGTAGAGGGCTATACTCATGTGATCCTGTCCTTTAGCCTTGGTCCACTGGTAGAGGGCTATACTCATGTGATCCTGTCCTTTAGCCTTGGTCCACTGGTAGAGGGCTATACTCATGTGATCCTGTCCTTTAGCCTTGGTCCACTGGTAGAGGGCTATACTCATGTGATACTCTCCTTTAGCCTTGGTCCACTGGTAGAGGGCTCTACTCATGTGATTCTCTCCTTTAGCCTTGGTCCACTGGTAGAGGGCTATACTCATGTGATCCTGTCCTTTAGTCTTGGTCCACTGGTAGAGGGCTATACTTATGTGATCCTCTCCTTTAGTCTTGGTCCACTGGTAGAGGGCTTTACTCATGTGATCTTCTCCTTTAGCCTTGGTCCACTGGTAGAGGGCTATACTCATGTGATCCTCTCCTTTAGCCTTGGTCCACTGGTAGAGGTCTATACTCATGTGGTACTCTCCTTTAGCCTTGGTCCACTGGTAGAGGTCTATACTCATGTGGTACTCTCCTTTAGCCTTGGTCCACTGGTAGAGGACTATACTCATGTGATTCTTTCCTTTAGCATGTATGGAGCCCTGGGATAGAATGTAACTTCATCATTCAGGCTCGGAGTGTGAGGTATATCGTACAGATTCTGATAAACATTTTATTTTGGCCTGGATTATTAATATATTCTGAAATGTTACTCTGGTTATTAAGTCGAATTGGTACAGCTATTAATATATTGCATTTTCTGATGTTATGAAATACATGGATGTCCCATCTGTTTTATGATCAACACATATGTGTTTATGGTCGCTGATGTGACCACCAAATTTACATAATTGGTTTAATATCCCAGCTGTTTCCGCTCAACATTTATAGTCAACTGAAATGGATGTTTTGCTCTTTAGATTTAAAAAAAAATGAAATGCATCCTGTAATTATACACTACATCTATCATATGATCACAACATTGATTAGCCTTAATTAAAGCAGTGGTGATGAAAAAGTTTCAGATGATATCTACCACAAATGTCCACAACATATCTTTGTAATGCATTTCATTTACATTTTATCAGCCAGAGTAAATATATAAGTATCTCCGTCAATAGTATTGTCTTTCTTATAGAAATTTTGCTTTGAATTCTATTCAAAGTACTTATGACTTCTTTCTACCACCATGACACTAGTCACAGTGAAAGGACTTTACAGAGCACAACTCTTTAATCATGTATCCACATCAATGTCCACATCAATGACCTTTAACCCAATGGGGTGAAATTAACATCCTTGGAATTCATGATTGATCTCATTGATCCCTGTGATTTCACTACATGTCATACTTCAGATACATTATAAGCTTAATATTCAGCATTCCAAGATTAAAAAAAAAACATCCAGAAAAAACATCTATCTTAATGCATATGTAAAAACAACATCTGGTGTGTTTTTGTGCTCTTTTGAAATGAAAAGCCAAGTGAGCTTTTACTAATTTGTCACCATCAGTCCTCCATCTTCTGCTGTCTGTTAGCTTTATGAATGACTTCTTCTCAAGGACAACTAGTCCAATGACAACCAAAGTTGTTAGGATTCCTTGATGTTATTTTGACGGGGCCATGATAGCTCAGTCGGTTAAAGCACTGGCTAACCTCAGGTCAAGATCCGAATTGTGTGGTTCGATGTTCCCTACGAGAGTCAGTTTGTGCTTTGTGCTTTGGTTTGTTTTTGTTTAACGTCCTATTAACAGCCAGGGTCATTTAAGGACGTGCCAGGTTTTGGAGGTGGAGGAAAGCCGGAGTACCCTGGAGAAAAAACACCAGCCTACGGTCAGTACCTGGCAACTGCCCCACGTAGGTTTCGAACTCGCAACCCAGAAGTGGAGGGCTAGTGATAAAGTGTCGGGAAACCTTAACCACTCGGCCACCGCGGCCCCGAAATGGGCTGGTCTATGCTGATGTAGTTGTGTCCTTGCGCCTCCCGTATGTTATTCAGTGAGGTAGTCACCAACTACTACAAGGGGAACCCAACTCAAAATGACCCTGACTGTTCACAGTGTAGTAAACCTTTAAACCCAACAAACAAACAAACATTGAGGTTTTTGATTCTGGTTTTTAAAAGAAAAAACCAAGATCAGGGTAATTTTGGAACATGTAAAAATTATCTTGAATTACTCACTAATAGACTTCTGAAGTGGTTTTTCATAGTGGTGAATCCTTGTCGTGAAATTCTACTTTAAAGGATAAAAAGTTGGGAATACTAGAGAGTAGAATGACATTTCAGAGTGAAATTAACCAAATGTTGTGTCACCATATAGAAAAATCAACTTTACTTGTATAAAACCTTTTGATAATGATTTAAAAAAAGATTACTTGGAATTTTTAATTCAGTCAGCATACCTATATAAACGTTAAAACTTGCAGCGTGAGTCATGTCGGTCCATTTCTATTTAAAGACCAGTATTATTTATTCTCGTAAAATGATCACTCATTTAAATGTGCTGCATCATGTAACAAACCTTACTGTAGGAACTGACCGTAATTTCTTTCGTATTGCCAAAACTCCATTAGATTGCTTGCACAAGCCAAAATAATTGTTTTATGAATTAAAGTTTGCAGATAGCCCGCTCTGTCCGCTGGTTATCGAGTATGTTCTGAATTTCATGCATATTGCCAACCACTCCTTTAGAATTCCCGCACTAGCCAAAATAATTGTTTTATGAATTAAAGTTTGCAGATAGCCTACTCAGGCACATTGCCCGTGGGTTATCGAGTATGTTATGAATTTTACTCTATTGCTGGAATCCACTCTGTACCTTGTCTTTTTGGGTATCAGATAACTCACACACTTACAGGTATTGCCTTATGATGTACAGTTCATTTAAATCAATATATGTTTCATCATTTTAATCATTTGGTTTGTATGTTTCGATCTGTTTGACTGGATAGCTGAAAATAAAACGACCTTGGATTTATTGGAAATATTCTGTGGCCCACGGTTTTGATGGTGTTTGGAAAACATTTTGTCAGATAGCACGCTTCATCAGATAGCCTGTGTAAGGCAATTTTTAATGTTTTAAAGTCATAGCTGGTGGGCAGTACACAGGAAATTATGGTATGCATCCAAATAAAATCATAATGGTGTAGGCAGTGACATTCCCTACAAAATATAAGCTGCCTGAATGCAATTAATTGTAAAAGGACAGAAAACATCTAAGGACTACACAGGGACTCGAATCCAGGACCTCCAAACTCCAGACAGGAGATCTAACGAATTTGAGCTGTAACCCTGCCACTGGTGTTTAGACCAGTCCAGTTTCACTGAATCGGTCTCTCCTTCAAGTTTCAACCCACACAGACCCTAAACCACCTTCCCTGAGTATTCCATTTGGTATCCCAACTAAATGGGTTGAGCATCAGAGTGGTAAGCCGGAGGTACCGGTTCGATCCTTAGTGGAGGCAATTTGACTTTGTAATAAAGAATATGGATGAATAAGCCAGTGAAACTCTTCCTGGATGTAAATTGTTTTAACTTAGCTCCTCTCATTTAGTTGTTCAGTAATTTTTGGCTATAACAGCTAGGAATGCATGCTGTGATGAATCGTTAAAAAATAGATTAAATGTATTTGCTGCAGCAAGCAGAAAACTCTATCTTTATAGATGATGGATGCACCCAGCATGAAAGCTATTAATTCAGTATGTTTGAGATTTTCTATCAATTAAATGTATTTTATATATGATGAGTACGTCCCATCAGGATTACAAGAGAATTGGACGACAACTGTAGTGTGCATGTGACTAATGTATTAAAATAAAAATCTATAATCAATATATATATATATGAAACAAATGAATTGTATTATATGTCAACACAGTAGGGCAATGACCTTTATATTGAACATCTACTTAACAAAATTTGGTATGGAGCATCCTCTGGCGAAGGAAAATCCATGTTGTACGTGCAAGACCCCCTACATCATCCTGTATTTGGTAGTTCTACAAATGTATATACATGTACCCTTGTTTGTAGAAATGACATAGATATTGGAATTGGGTTAAATTCCTAATTTTTGTTGAAATACAAAAGGTATACTAGGTAATTTAAAGACCTATGTGTATTGAAGTAAGTACTTAAGTAATTGTGTAGTCATGCATTGTCTTTTGTATAACAAATATTTCAGTAATGTAGACCAGTATTTGAAATATTTATGATGACACTCTGCTGCATGTTGTTTCCTGTATTAGGAATTAAACCCATACTAAAGGCAGGATAACCTTATATTTCTATTACAATTGATAGCAACATGGTAAATCTCTGATCAGTTCAATCAAAATGTCCTAGATATTCAAATCAAACATATCATAGGCTGCAAAATGTTCATGACTTGACAACAGTCTCATTGAGGGGGTCTGTTTGTAGTAGCTGGTGACTACCTTAATGAAAAGCATAAGGGAGGCCTGTTACTTTTTATCCAAAACAACTGGTGTAAGATGTCATACATTGGGACAGAAGTATGACAGGATTGCCTGTGATCCCAGCGTCCTGAGGAACTACACACACCTCAGACCTTCATCTGAGGTATACAGACGAACCACACACCTCAGACCTTCATCTGAGGTATACAGACGAACCACACACCTCAGACCTTCATCTGAGGTATACAGACGAACTACACACACCTCAGACCTTCATCTGAGGTATACAGACGAACTACACACACCTCAGTCCTTCATCTGAGGTATACAGACGAACTACACACACCTCAGACCTTCATCTGAGGTATACAGACGAACTACACACACCTCAGACCTTCATCTGAGGTATACAGACGAACTACACACACCTCAGACCTTCATCTGAGGTATACAGACGAACTACACACACCTCAGACCTTCATCTGAGGTATACAGACGAACTACACACACCTCAGACCTTCATCTGAGGAATACAGACGAACTACACACACTTCAGACATTTATCTGAGGTATACAGTAGTCCTTTAGATATACTTGACTGACATTTTCATCTAATTGTGACTCACACAATTGTTGTAAGGTAAGAAATGGCTCGATTACAGTGTGTGTATTGTAAAGTTCATCTTCCCTGTGAGATAAAATCTGGTCGAATTCGGAAGTAAACAATAAAAGAATTGTACGGGAGAAAAGGACAAGAAACATATCTACACACGGCTTTTTTTCGTGACAGGACAGAACTTAATTATAACTTGGGTAATTATCTCAAAACTATCATCTCTTTCATTTTTCTAGTGTATTCTGTTTGATATTTGACAGACATGTTGAATGGTGGTTGGTACATTTTGTAGTTGTTTTCATGAATACGATCTATGTTCCTGTTAGCAGTATAAGGATATATTTCAGATCCTTGTGGACAACATTCTTGATATTTTTATTGGTGGGCGGGACACATAATCACTTACTCTGCATTATTGATATCAGGTATACTATATCAAAGTTTTACGCTGTGACACTGACAAGACCTTGACACATAATCCTCCTGTGCCAACTGAAATTAGAAACTCTTGTTCATTTTGAGAATGATAAATGGTCTCTCACGTGTTTCAGATGTTAAGAAAATTAAAAAAAAAACTTGCAGGCTTATAATTGTCAACAAATGCTATTTTTTTGCCTTGTAATAAATCTGTGCACCTTCTGACTATGAGCCAGAGTTCCCTGGACTTCTTGTAGGAATAATACAGCATAGGTTATTGGCAAATTATTTCAGGACAAAAAAAATGAACAAATTTGAGATAATTTTTGTTGGAGACACATTTCTGCAAGATCCTTCTCATTTCGTTCTGTTTTGTTTCTATTATCAAATCTTTAAGATTGGAATTCTTTGAAAATTATTCATCAGAGTAATTTTCAAATTGCATGCACATTTCTAAAATTTTCTTAAAATAGGTTTTTGTTTTAAGATTATAACACTGACTGTGATAAATAAAAAGTTGATAACAGCTTCATTAGAATGCTTGCATGGGGATGACATGTTGTGCATCTATTGATTCAAGAGTTCTGGAGGAGTCAGATTGATTGTGTATTGTTGAGAGTCTACATGTACTGTCATATGACATCTGTTTACATAATCTGTGATTCATCAATAACACTGGGGTTATTTACATTTTATATCAAGATATTCCCCCAGAAGTGTCTCCACGGCCACGCCCATATTGATATATCCACCTGACCCCCCCACCCCCTTTTGTAATGTAGCCTTATGTATGTCACACATGTATATGCATCACATTATAGAAAATGATTTATCTGTAGAAGTTTGGAAATTGATGTATTGTCAGTTTGATGGTATTTATTTGATGAGACTGAAACAGGGTAAGTAATACCACCAGAAATTCTGGGATTTTCCTACAAGTAACAGAATTAAGCCTAGTGTGGACAGAATGCATACAACAAATTTAGAATAGTCAACTTAGTTAAGGTTGACCTTCTGTTAAAGGAATCAGAAACCATTGAATCTAGCCAGAAACCACTGAATCTTTATAAGCATCAGAAATCATTGAATCTAGCCAGAAATCACTGAATCTATATAAGCATCAGAAATCATTGAATCTAGCCAGAAACCACTGAATCTATATAAGCATCAGAAACCATTAAATCTAGAATCAGAAATCATTGAATTTAGCATAAGAAACCATTTAACTTCTCCTTAGCATCAGAAACCATTGAATCTATCATCAGGAACCATTGAATCTAGCATAAGAAACCATTGAACTTTTCTCTAGTATCACAAACCATTGAATTTAGCATAATTAGAAACCATTGAACTTCTCTCTAGCATCAAAAACCAATGAACTTCTATCTAGCATTAGAAACCATTGAATCTCACATCGGAAATTTTTGAACTCTCTAGCATCAGATATCATCAAATTTCCATCTTGTATCAGAAACCATTGAACTTTTCTATAGCATCAGAAACCATTGTATCTAGCATCAGAAAGTATTGAACTTCTCTCTTACATCAGACACTATTGAATCTAGCATTGGAAATTATTGAACCTCTTTATTACATCACAAACCATTGAGCTTCTTTCTAGCATCTTTGATGTAAAACCATCAACATTTTAATGTCACATAAACCATTGTAACATTCTTCATTATTGTAGACCATTAATGCATTATAATGATATACATGTATATAGATAATTAATCATTAGGAAGAATTGTGTAAGTCAGTGACTTGCTTGCATTGTATAAGTACATATTGATCTTGTCTAATTCATTACAGGTATGACTTACTATGACCTCACAACATTGATCTAGTACCAGGTAGACTATGTATGACCTATAGTATTATATACAACATACACTTACACAGGTAAACAACCTGCACTTTTCAAGCTTCTTGATGCTACACACAATCAGTCTAAGTAGCATCTTGTATGGAATTAATCGGCTAAATAAAATAATTTTAGAGTATTCCTCTAATACTCTGTTGAAGAAAGTTAAATCATAGAATGGAATTGATTTTACAATTTAATGTAGAATTCCCACAGGGTTTCTCTACGGCTGCATAAGTAATCGGTTTTTGTCAGAAAACCATGGGTAGCTTGAAGATAGACAACTCCACTGTTAGCTGGGATGCAGTGGTACATACAGCAGTTTTAATGCAAGTGAAAATTTTTGTGTTGCATAAAGCTGTCTTCATATGCAAAATAAATTACTTTCTGCTTCGCATAAATTTAAGTGATAAGCTTTTGATATTTAAGTAACATTGAGTTGCTATTTAACCCTACATGACTTTCACTTTGTAGCCTGGTAACAGTGTTTGTGCTTGTTGTATAACATATTGCACTTTTATGATTCGCTGTGCAATTTATAGACCTTGTGAAATTGATTTATCTGGTCGATTGTGCATGCAGCAAAAGGCTGCAGGACCAACAATTTCCTGGCCGGCTTCATGTTTATTTCAAAATTGTAAATGATTACAGATCGTAAAAGACAAAATAAATAATAAAAACAAGTCATTCCATGCTTGAGTCACCAGGATTCTTGTCTAATATTGACCGACTAAAGGACAACAACCACAAGACATGTGTCTTATTCTGGTTCTACACATTTATACTGAACCCTGTGTATCAACCACTAGACATGTGTCTGAAACTCCATATCAACCACTAGACATGTGTCTTAAACCACTAGACATGGGTCTTTAATTATTCTGGTTCGATACATTTATGCTGAAACCTCTGTATCAATCACTAGACAGGTGTCTTAAACCACAAAAATATGTGTCTTATTATGTTTCTAAAATATGTGTCTTATTCTGTTTCAACACTTTTATATTGAATCCTCTGTGTCAATCACTAGACAGGTATATTCAACCACTAAACACATGTCTTATTATGGTTCTAAACTTTTATATTAAACCCTCTGTATCAACCACTAGACAGGTGTCTTATTCTCGTCATACACATTTTAACCATCGTCTGGTAGCCTTCACCAGAAAATAGCCATTGCTCATAATTGATTCAAAACATTGTGTAACCTTGGTATACAGAAATAGATTTGATGCTTTGTGGAACACTTATGTACCTGTCGACAAATTTTGCTCTAGTAGAATTATGTTAAGCTACCATAAGTATTGGATATTTACTACATATCTGGACAGAAGGAGAAAGTAAACAATAACAATAAAGAACTTTACTGTATATGAAATAGGGAATATGATAGTAAAATTAATGATGCATGTAATTAGTTATAGCCTGAAGGTTAAGTTACACTGACATGTTTCTGTGTGTCAAAGTTATAGACTATTAAATCTAATATTTTAACGACACACGGACAGGTCTGAGTCATATCGCGTCACCTGTTTATTGTGTAACAAAGATACAAGATGAAACATGGCTATACCTGTGCTGATTACTCTGCACCACGACAGGTGTGTCTGTTCTAAATGAACTCATATTTCATCAAAAAATCTTTCTACAATACTATCAGGTACCAGGGAAGTAATTTGTTTTCAACAATGGACAGAGAATATTTTTGCATATGTGTTTCATATTTAAGATGTAATTTTTGTGAAGGTTTTGTTTCTTCAAGGTCAAATTTGTCTTTATCATTTACAGAGAGAAAAAGTTGAAGATGTATGAGTAAGAAGATAGTAACGATATATACAATAGACCACCACATAGTTTGTTCTTTGACATTAAAAAAATGTTTGCAGTTACTCAGAGAAACACCTGGAAATATGATATATATACATGTATTAAATGTAATTACATATACCAGATAGAGTTTAGTGAATCATGTGTATTGTCAGAGATTTTTCTGCATCTGTTTTTTAAAATGCAAAAGTATTTAAGGTGTCTTCCATGCTCTCCCATAATATCTGCAATTCTACTCTGATTATCTCCCCTTGAAGGAAACAGCATTTATAGAATACTCAGCTAGTGGCTTAATTTAACCAGTCAAAATCAACATTGCTAGATTCGCCCGTACAATTGTTTCTGTCTGCATGGCTTGGAAATACGATATATTTCATTTCCCTGAGAATATGCAGACACATATTTCAGAATTAGTTTTCCTTACAAATGAAGTCTGCTGTTACAATTTTGAATACTTTTAAACTGTGTTTCAGTTTGTGTCAATATATAGGTCTGCAATGTACAATATACTGATCGTGGATAATCACCGAGGGCACCAAAGCCCTGGTACCAGGAGGTTGTACGTAAAGACATTTGTCTACCATGTCATTGGTTTTCGTGATTACAAATCTCCATGTCGATAATTATAGAAATCCAGAGAGGTTTGGACATATATATGTATGGGTAAAAAATTCTATGGTGTTATAGATTTGCATGTATATATCCACACTCCTAGTCTTCAAGAGAAATTGGGTAATTTAGCTGTCTGTTTCAAAGTTGCCTATGTCTAAGACCTTTTATACAGAACTTCCTCATTTGAAATATAATACATAAAGAGGATATTAGGAGTTTAAAATTCAATTCTTGCATTATGAAGCTGTCTCTGGTTTTATTTTATATGTTGATATTGTTACATGAATATTCAATAGCTGTTCAAATGTGTTTTTCTTAATGAAATCCATTATCAGGATATGTCTGTGAGGTATTCAAAGGTAAGGTAAACATCATTGTGCCCAGAGTAAAATTAAAATTTGATTACCTCCTCCCCTGTATTTAATGGTAGCAATGGTTCCCTGCACAGGAATATTCAAATCTTCAAGCCTTGCTTCACATATCACTGCACACCGCAGTAGGGTATCATATAGTATAACTGCAGATCGCAGCAGGGTACTGTAGAGAAACAGAAAATAATACATTGCATCTCGTTTCACAGGACATTTAATTAACTAGGCCCAACAGCTGTAGTGACAGTCTACTGTCAAATAAAGGGATAAAGGGGGTGGTCAGATCTACTATGTAATAAAGGGGTGAGTTAGGGGTCTGGAGGGGGGGTCAGGTCTGCTGTGTAATGAAGGGGTGAGTGAGGGGTGTGGAGGGAGTGGGGGGGGGGGGGGGGGTTGTCAGGTCTACTGTGTAATAAAGGGGAGAGAGAGGGGTGTGGAGGGAGTGGGGGGGGGGGGGGGGGTTGTCAGGTCTACTGTGTAATAAAGGGGAGAGAGAGGGGTGTGGAGGGGGTGTGTCAGGTCTACTGTGTAATAAAGGGGTGAGAGGGGTCTGGACAGGTGGGGGTGTCAGGTCTACTGTCTAACAAGGGAGTGAGAGGGGGTCAAGTCTACTATTTAACAAAGGGGGTGAGAGAGGGTATTCTAGTTTACTGTTTAATAAATGGGTGATAGGGAACCTCTTTAATTCTCCTTTCTCACCCTTATTCTTATAGATTACAAATTCTTTAATTCTCCTCCCTCACGAAGTCATGAAAAAGGGTGAAGAAGGAGAACTAAGGAATTTTTCATCCACTGGAAAGCATGCATATGCATGATGCATGGGTGCAGGTTCTCATGCAAATTACCTATAAGATGCTACTGCAGCTAACCTTGTGTCTCAAATCGGTTGATCCTTTCACAATTTCACCTTAAAAGTTTAGCAGGCCTTAATAGAATCTGAACTTTGCTGCATGCTAGGCTATATCTGGATATACAATGTACATCTCTATGTATCTGACCTCAGCCGACCTCTATCCCACTTTATCACCTGTCTGCTGACCACTCAACACTGTACTAAGTAGGGGACACCTATGTTGTACCAGACTGGTGTTGGATGATGTGAACAGTGTATAGGACAGCTTCAGGGTAAGATACTTAACACGGCTGATCCACTGATTTACATAGATCTGATGTCCAGATGTGTGTCCTGACCAGGGAGATACATGATTATGACCATTTACTTACATGGCTAAAGGACATAGCTGACCAGTGAACCAGAAAAGATGACCAGACAGCAAAAGCTGACCATTTCCTTGCGTTAACCATGGAGGGTTCAGGTTGAAAACTAAATGTAGTTATACATACCTCTAATCAGAATTTTAATATACAGTGAAACCTGTCTAATCTGACACCTGACTTTTCCGACATCTTGTCAAATTCGACACTGTACCGTATATGGAATGATGATGTATAATAGGCTTCTTATAATGTATGGAAGGAAAGCTGAAAATGAGCAATATATCCAGATCAAAATCTTCCATTGGGAAAGTAATAAAGAAAAATATATATGAATGACTCCTGGTGTTACAGTATGGCTGTGTTGGGACATCTTATATTGCATTCATTGTTAGTCACATTACCTCAGGTCATTGGGATATTAATGTCCAGCTCCAGTCTTAGAGAGTCTGGACATCTCTAGGCCAGTTTAAGGTCAGTCTGTCTGGTGCAGTACCATTGTGACTATGGTGAACATCCACTGACAATAAGTGGACAATTATCTGACCATAACTGACCAGGATATTAGCCATGCTGATAGATAAACTGGTACCCAGGAGCTCCTCAGAAGCTCCAGACAATATCTGTAAGTCTCTATAACAAGGTGTGCTAAAGTTCAATGTGTAATAAAATGTACATCAAACATTTTATAATGGACATTTGAAAGTCAAAGTGACCAGCTAGGTTTGCTTATGAAGCTTTACACACATGATTTAATTATCCGCATGCTTTACCTGTAGTTCTCAATCTGTGCTGTTTACCAAGCATTCTTATGAAGATAACTTTTGCCTGCCCAATGTTTTACCTTCTAAATTTTGTTTCATAATCTTTCTTTGTTGTGTAACATTCCAAAAACAGCTATGGTCATTAAAAGAAATAGGAAAGTCAACAACATATTGGACAATGAATGCCTGTTCTTGTATCCCATTGTCTCTAATTGTAATACATACAACTTACTACTGCCCCCTATGATAAGTACAACTGCTGCCCTCTATACGTACAACTGCTGCCCCCTATAAGTACAACTACTGCCCTCTATAAGTACAACTGCTGCCCCTGATAAGTACAACTACTGCCCCCTAAGTACAACTACTGCCCCTATATGTACAACTACTGCCCCCTATATGTACAACTGCTGCCCTCTATAAGTACAACTACTGTCCCCTATATGTACAACTACTGCCCCCTATATGTACAACTACTGTCCCCTATATGTACAACTACTGCCCCCTATAAGTACAACTGCTGCCCCCTTTGATATGTACAACTACTACCCTCTTTATGTACAACTGCTGCCCCCTATAAGAACAACTACTGCCCCCTATGATAAGTACAACTACTGCCCCCTATAAGTACAACTACTGCCCCCTATGATAAGTACAACTACTGCACCTTTAAGTATATCTACTTAGCCCCTGTGATAAGTACAACTGCTGCCCCCTATAAGAACAACTACTGCCCCCTATGATAAGTACAACTACAGCACCTTTAAGTATATCTACTTAGCCCCTGTGATAAGTACAACTGCTGCCCCCTATATGACTGCAAATCCAAACTTAAATACTTTAAATTACCCATGATATCACCAACTCAAATTAATACTTGTATATTAGAAATCCTCTGTAATATCTGTAGTAGAACTCCATGGCCATCTTTGAGTAGATTTATCAAATCAACTGATAAACTTCAGCCAATGGTTAATGGAACAGATGATGTAAATATGTTATCAGTTTTATCTACAAATGGACTGACTGTCGGGTATTAATAGACTTTATTTACTTCATATGACAATGTAAATAAAAACTTGTCTGCCCTTACTTATATGTTACTATCTTGCTGAAGATGTTGGCAGCCTGCCATTTATAATTCATAACATTCATGTAATGAATTTGAACCCTGCTGTGCAGTACAGTCTTGAGGATAAGGTTTTCCAAGTGTTGATAGCATTGAGATGGCAGAATTTAAAGAAAATATAATTATCAGTAACTGATTAAAACATCTTTTTAACCATTTTGTATTTTATTTAATGACTGGTAGTTTCTTTGAAATAAATGCATTTTAAATTGCAAGAAACTATTCTATGTTAAGATGCTTGGAATGAAGTCTTGCTAATCTTCAAATGTACTTAGAGAAATGTATCTAGACATATGTACACACAATAGAGAAATATATGTAGACATATGTGTACACAACTATTGGAGCTCCTGTTGTCATTTGTTACCAGTGTTGTCAACACTTTAAAGATAAAATCTGATCATTATCTATATATACCAGGGTCTGTTGGACATATATAGCACACAGACACTTTGATTACGGGGACATGTACACCTCTGTTTGACCGATATCTGATATCGGAAATGGACACCACGGGTGATTTAATTCTCTTGTTGACCTTATTGGGGTCACCAAATAGCCTGTCTTGTTTTATACGAAATAATAGCCGATTGTTCCAATGCCTGTTTCACTGTTCAGATAAAAAATAATGGCAGCAATGTACAGGATAGTTGTCTGTATCATGCAGATTTTGTCTTGAATACAGGTTTTGTTATGGCAAGAATTCACACACATGGGACCAAAATATAACAACATTCATCTTACAAACTGAATGATTGCATACAATTATATTGTGGTAGATACATCCAGACAGTTGATATTAAGGTCTGTTTTTCCTGTTTGAAGAATTACAGAGGTTTGTACTGTTACAGAGATAATCTATGGAAATGTCTACAAACCAACTGTTCTACACAGACAGTGCTAAGCATCAAGTCTGTGATGTTTGTCTGAAGACCTGTTTGTTAACTGTAAAAATCACACCAATTACTTTAGCAATGCTGCAAAAGGCTGTTGTGTATGTATCCTTTTTATCACACAATCAGCCTCCGAAGCGCTTACATCATCAGCCTGTTGTCACTGTTTGCTGTAATTCCCTGTAGTCTGTTTCCTCAGTAATACTGTAGCCATGCTATCAAAGCCAGGGTTGCTATAAGCTCTTCAGCATACATCCAAGTCTTCTCACTAACTCATTTGTGCAAGCAGTTCAAAGACTTGTAGGTTAGATGGTAGAGGTTGCAATCTTTTTGAATTAGAAGTCAAAAAAACATTTTTCAAGACAAGGGAGTTTGAAATTGTGGTTTGAAACATTTCTTATAATGACCATTTCAATTTTTTAGCATTTTCTGTTGCTATGGTTACTCAAGATCATGACTTTCTAGCATTGGTGTCCAGGTGCCCTATCGTAAATATGGTCACAGAGGCTGAGCTTGAGGACATTATAATTGAATTATCACTGTACTTCAGTGATTTTGCCAGGAGTTGATCATGGTGGTTTAAGCTAATTCTGGTACTTTTAGAAAGATATAGTAAAATATAAAATCTACATGTAAATGCCATGTAGCTGTCAGAATTAATAAAACTTAATGGCCACAGGAAGGGGATGTGTCTATAATTCACAGTGATTAAACAGGCCATCCTTCTGCTCCCGTATTGAGCTAAAAACTTCCTCATAATTGTAGAGAGCTATACTGGCTACCATCCGCTATCGTTGGACTTGTTAGCTAGTGCATATAGCTAGGGTTAGTACTCAACTGTCAAAGGAGATTTCCAGCTTGACAGCTCACCTAGTACATTGCACTACTGACGAGGGTTTTCTGGTCGTGGTAAAGATAAACGCCAGCACACCAAGGTAGCGGTGTGTGTAGTATTCTACCTGGCCCAAATTCGTGGATGTCTGTGTTCATGTAGGTGTGCCTTCTCAGGTATTTTACTGAGTCAGATTTTAAAGCTGGGATATCTGTAACATTAATTTTGAGGTTTACCTGTAACGAGGAGTACCTGTTGTGTTTGTCCGAGACAGGTAAGTTACGATGTGATATTACAATGTTATGTTGTTTCTTACTTTCCATTATAATACACATATGTACAAATATAATTATTACAAGGAAGAATTATTATGATTATTGCCATTGATGAGAATGTTCCTATATATATCTGCGACACTGATGCAATCCTCTGCTATACATATATATGTCTGTGTTATATATATATAGCTGTATATATATACCTCTATAGCAAACTACATATATATGGTATAATGTTTACTTGATTAGTAAAGTATCTCTATCTGTATAGTAAACTGTATGATGTTTACATTTGTAGTATAATTATACAGTATATATCTGTATAGTAAACTATATAATGTTTACTTTTGTAGTACTGATACAATTTCATACTATTTAATTGACAAACATCTTAATTCACTTTAAATTGGTTCTATGTGTTGGTCCACATAAATAAAAGCAATATTTAAGCTGGATCATTCTCAGCCACAAGCAAACATTTTGAATATTATTTTCACGTAAAATTAAATTTGAAGTCGGATTTTATCTGGGAAATTGTATCTACATGTATCAGTTAAAATGTTTTAAATTTCTTCATCATTGTACACAGGAACTTCAGGCAGTTTCATATTACATTTAGTCTTTCCAACCACTGAATTTATTGTAAAAGAATCAATAATACAATACTAAATACATACAAACTTGATACTATATTAAAAACTATTGTACTTATATTGTTTACATGTGTTTAATTTACACATTACAATCATGATGCAGATTTTATTTGTATCAAAATACTTCATCTAGATCAAGATCAAAATGGTGTGTGGTAGCAACATGTCAATTTAAAGTTCAGTCAGACCATTCAGAGAGAAAAAACAAAATACAATTGCATTATTAATGCTCGTGTGATTTCCAGGTGTCGATACAGGTTTAAAAAGCCTCGCCTCATTTGGTTTCGTATGAACGCGCGGTGATGAGGCCTTGTCATGCAGGGCCCCACATGTCATTGTATATGATATCAGTTGATCGTTTAAATTTTTTATTTTCCTCGTTTTTTCCTGTCATATCCTGTAGTACTATATATATATTTTCTCAGTATCAAACTTGATATGGGTTACATGGTGTTTATTTTTGTGTTAGATAACACATCCAGTGTATTTCATTGTAATGGCAGTGTTCTCAGGTCACTCAACCCAATAACAGGATTTTTTGGGATTGTTTTACCTAAACTGTTAAAAAAAAACAAAAATTATATATAACCAATATATTCCGTTCCGTTCATGGTTCACTAAGCTAGATATATCGTGAATGTGTTCGTGTGTTAAGAGTTCCGGTGGCAGGCTGCCTCCTTGTTCCTGGTTCCTGATCATGTTTATTGATACATTGTGGTAGTGTAATTGATAAATATTTAATACCATATTCTATACCTTTTTATAAGTAAATTAATTAATTCAAAATTTTCATAGGAATTAAAGCATTGCAGTATTTAAGGGGAGAAGCTTAGTTAAGGAACCATCCTAAGATAAGGAATTTCCATAAGTTACATAATATCTCCAGGCCCGAGTAGTGATGTAAATTTAGGCTTTACAAATTATTGTCCATGGTAACCATGAACTGATAGTAGGATATCTATGGTAATCATGAACTGATAGTAGGATAACTATGGTAACCATGAACTGATAGTAGGATAACTATGGTAACCATGAACTGATTGTAGGATAACTATGGTAACCATGAACTGATAGTAGGATAATTATGGTAACCATGAACTGATAGTAGGATAACTATGGTAACCATGAACTGATAGTAGGATAACTATGGTAACCATGAACTGATAGTAGGATAACTATGGTAATCATGAACTGATTGTAGGATAACTATGGTAATCAGGAACTGATAGTAAGATAACTATGGTAACCATGAACTGATAGTAGGATAATTATGGTAACCATGAACTGATAGTAGGATAACTATTTTTTTTTTCAAAATAGGATATTCTGGGGTCGACTTGTTACTAGACATGGACTAATTATGTGGTTATATATACATGTAGTACTGTATACAGTCAATTTGCTATTCATCTGTCAATGAACGGCAACATGTAATTCATTCAATATATTATATGTAAAACAGGCACTAATAATAAAAAGATGAATGGAAATATGTTTTTGAAATGTCTGTGAGGAGATGATACAATTACCTACACATCCATTGGTTATACTGTTTTAGATATAAGTACTGAATCACTTCTGTGCTGAAACAATAGAGAAAATGTAGTTATAATTGATTGGACAATTTTTTTGGCCCATAAATGTGATAGAGTTTATTATAGTTCGATGTATTTACATAGGAAAAATCTACAGCAGTGTTTCCCCAGCATCTGAAGACAAACCCTCGATCCACGATTCATGTACATGTAGTTAGGATTTACTCAATTAATTCAATAGTTTCTGTTAGTAGGACAAAAAGATTCAGCCAACACTCCAAATGTTTAGATAGTAATAGATAACTTGTTGTTTTAAGAAGGCTCTGTAAGGTCAAGTGCCTTGACCTGTAACTCCACATTTTCTTCAGGCACACACCTGAGTTTGGCAAAGGTACAGGAGATGGTAGTGATCTGCCACAAAGATATACCAGCTGTTGTTCTTTTTTTTTTGGGGGGGGGGGGGTGGGGGGGTGATTTGGGGTTAACAACAAATATTTGTAAACTTGGGGAGGGTACAACATTTTTTGTAAAGATATGATCTGGATGACAGAGGGGATCTGTGAATTTGGTAGATCTGGATGACAATGAAGGATCCCCTGTGAGTTTAGTAGATCTAGATGACAATGAAGGATCCCCTGTGAGTTTGGAAGATCTAGATGACAATGAATGATCCCCTTTGAGTTTGGTAGATCTAGATGACAATGAAGTATCCCCTGTGAGTTTGGTAGATCTAGATGACAATGAAGGATCCCCTGTGAGTTTGGTAGATCTAGATGACAATGAAGGATCCCCTGTGAGTTTGGTAGATCTAGATGACAATGAAGGATCCCAATGTGAGTTTGGTAGATCTAGATGACAATGAAGGATCCCCTGTGAGTTTGGTAGATCTAGATGACAATGAAGGATCCCCTGTGAGTTTGGTAGATCTAGATGACAATGAAGGATCCCCTGTGAATTTGGTAGATCTAGATGACAATCAAGGATCCCCTGTGAGTTTGGTAGATCTAGATGACAATGAAGGATCCCCTGTGAGTTTGGTAGATATAGATGACAATGAATGATCCCCTGTGAGTTTGGTAGATCTAGATGACAATGAAGGATCCCCTGTGAGTTTGGTAGATCTAGATGACAATGAAGGATCCCCTGTGAATTTGGTAGATCTAGATGACAATGAAGGATCCCCTGTGAGTTTGGTAGATCTAGATGACAATGAATGATCCCCTGTGAATTTGGTAGATCTAGATGACAATTAATTAATGTTCGGAGTTTGGTAGATCATAAGGACAACAGCTGATATCCTGTGAGTTTGGTAGATTTGGACAACAACCGCTAATCCCCTGTGAGTTGGATAGATTTGGACCAAAACGGTGGATCCCCTGTGCGAGAAATATTATCTCGAAGTCATTGACCTGTGACTTTTTATCAGTAAAGGAGCTTCCGCTTAACCTCAAGTTTACCACATCATTGAAAATAAATGGGGCCAAAATAGCAAACAGATTATAAGTTAGTGTCTCTAGTTTATAGCATGCCTGATAATTGTTTCCTCAAATCGTTACTTTAATTAGCACAGCTGTATAATTATTGGTACTGATAATTAAATGTGAATACTGTTGATATTCTGTGCTTTCAAATCTCAACCTATAAGTGTAATGATTTGGTACATCCACCATACTGGCCGTAGAAACATTGCAAATGGAATCTGGTGGAATCATATTTTAGTGCAAGATTGCATTCATCGCAAAAATAAAATCAACCGACAGCTGAAATATGTAAAAATACAGTATCACGGTACAAGATGGAAGTCTTTCACTGTGAATTACATGTGTTATCCTTCCATGCTCTTGTACAGTGTAAAATTGAGGAAAGTAAGAGAAATTCATGTACAATTAGTATAAGGTGATTTTGAATTATCTGTACATTCAATATAACTGATACTTTATTGTTAGTTGTTTGATTGACTCTAAGTTTTGTTTTACTACTGAATATATTTCGCCTGACAGAAATGTTGACTTATAACTTGGGATTTATTTAAGGAATGTACAAAAGTCACGCAAGATATTAACACTTTTCAAAAGTAATTGAGAGTTAATTGAGAGTTAATTCAGAGTTAATTCAGAGTTAGATTCAGTAGAGTGAAAATAAACTAAACTGCACTATACTGCAGTTTCGTCCTTGTAGGGCTCAGCAGTGATGGTAAGGGAGGCGACCATACATGCAAAACAAGCCAGAAAAAAATAGTAAAATCTGGATGGGGAGGTGCAAAAAGTATATAGATAAATATTTGTCTTGAACATGACTGAGAAAAAGATAAATGTAGATAGGTTTTTACTGTAATATAATTACCTATCTATAATATGACAAACAATGGCTGATTTAAAACTAGGTCGTATTCTACATTGACATGACCTATAAACAGCAAACAAACACATTCTTCAATGTGGACCAACAAAACCAGGAGACGGACTGTCCGTGTGTGTGGCTAATTTATGATGGCTAATTTGGATAGTTTTATCTTGTATTAATATTAGCTCAAGCTTTATTTGACCATAAACCAACCCCTTAGTGAGTGCATTGGTCAGTCTTAACCACAGGTAGGTTTGTGTCCACAGTTTATCACTAGTTCTCAGCAAGGTCAAACCAAGGTCATTATCACACGTACCTGTCTATTATTGACAGTGATTGTCAGGTTAAACAGAACTTGTTTTGGTGTGTATCAAAGTAAAGAATGTAGGAGAAAGAATGTAAGTTTTCAGGCATTGGTGACCTTCAGGTTTCTTAAGTCTGAATTAAAGTACATGTGTCCCGTGATCTAAAGGGCATATATTCTATTTTAAAGAAATTTCAGAAAAAAAGTATCCTTTCCATGGATAGATTCCAATACATTTTTTGTTCCTCACCAACTAAAAACATCCTACTGGCTTTTTTGCTGGATATAGCACTTTTATGCACCGATTTGTTGCATAAAACTTTTACATCATTGGAACCTTTACAATCTGTAGACTTACAGTAGCACCACCTGGTGGGTGAGGAGAGATTTCTTGTCTAGTGTTTTAAGGTTGATGAAACACACAGAGATTTGACTCTCAAAGACTTTGATAGAACATAGTGACTGGAATGTGTGTCAACAGTTCTACCTGGATAGTGGTGTTTGTTTGGGATCAGATATATTGATAGTGAGATCTTCTATTATTCTATTATCAGGTGAGAACACCTGTATTATCTGCCCATAATGATATGTCTGATCCCCTTTAACTTTAAAGTTTTGGATAAAATAAGTGATCAGATTAAACCCAAAGTCCTGTATGGCAACATTTAACATCAATTAGCTTTATATTATCATTTTTGACAATTTTAATCATTGACTGAATATAGTTCAATTATGGCATTATTCTTGGTGTGAGTTGCCTCCCCTTTAGTTGTCTCCCCTTTTTGACTTGCATGTCTGCCCAGGATTTATTGAATGATTCATTTTCAATCCCTCTGATTGTCTCTGCTTTAGCTTGGTGCATATGTTCTCAAATTTTAGTTCCCATGTACCAAAAATATAGACAATATAAATTATCACACCTCTACAATTAAGGAATTAAGTTCTATAATTGTGTAAGAGTCAGAGTTGATGTGCTAGCCCAATCGGCTTATTAAAGGGTAAATACAGTTTTCATAGATCTTTGCTTCTTACAGACTTTTTCGCAAAGATTTTTATGTGTAATGATCCTACAATGCATATTTTATTTGAATACGATGTTTTATTCATGAGTTCAGAATCCAAGGTTGATGTTTCTACCTAATTTGTTCGTGCAGAGTTAAAGTAATTTGCATATTTTATATTTAAAAATTGTCAATATATCAGTACATGATGTTGTCATGCAGCAGGTGTTTTACATGTCCATAATTGGGAAGCCCGCCACGTTACGTAAGTATCGCCTAGTGTAAATATCTTTTCACTTTCTTTCTTGTTATTTAAGTGACAGGTTGTTTGTACAGAAATCGAAATGAAGCACAATTTTAACTGGCTCCTCGTGCAGACGTGCAGCCATTCCATACCTAGCCAGCTGTACCTGTCTAGTATTCAGGGTACTTTGATCTGATCGATGACGCCCATTATGTGGTCGCTGCTTTAATAGGTCTGCATTTAGAATGCAGGAAGTTTAGATGCACTAAAAGATATTTTTTTCTTTAATTTTGAATTTATTGCCTTTTAAAATGCATATATATATATTTATTTTATGATAATGTTATTAAAAAAATTTGGGAAATATTTCCTTGTGAAACTATCGGTGAGAGAAACTACAAAGAAAAATTCAATAAACACGATGTTTACACAAACTGTCAAGTTTCGGCTACAGTTAAAGTATTTTGGCCAGACAAATGACATTTTTTATTGAGTTTTCACAACATATTAGATGTGGAATATGTAGTCTGTTGAACAGTTAAGTAGAACAAGATAAAAATCTTAAGATATTTTTCGGGAGAATTTTTATTACTAAACATCTTATAATCCCTTAAGCCATATACACTGGATTTTATATTCTCCCCAAGCAAGATTTTTTTTTTAAAAGTGTGAGTTAGGCAGTTAGATATTCCTTAACTGTTGGAATAAAGTCATAAATATTCAGAGTCTTGATAGCAGCTCATTACTGTTGATAACACCCAATGTATATAATGTACTATTATGGCGTATACATGCTGAGCATTATCATTATAGAGAATTAATAGTTTAAACATTATTTGTCAGAGATTCCTTTCCATGCAGCTTAGTTTGTGATCATGTTGCTCCATAACTTATAATTAAAGTCAGTTAATGCATATAGTTGAAAAAAGAAATATAAGGATAATGCATGATAACTCACATGAAGATTGTAGACATGTATGTACTCTATAACTTCATAATAGCTCTTATGTGTTAATTATCATTTAAAAGTACATCTGTGACATGTGGTGTATGAACTCTTTTATAAGAATTTCTGATGAAAATTGTAATCATTCATTAAGTTTTCAAAAACTTTAAAAACAAAATTCATTTTAATCTAATTTAATATTACATCTCGATGTATGGTAGTATGTTTTGTGAATTTGAAGTCAATTTTAAACTTAACACTTCAATTTAATATGATATAATGGAAATTGAATATATTTTTAGAAAATCAGCAGGTTTTATGATAATGTATTTTACCATCAGCACTGAGGATTAATTTTCTGTAGGGGACCTGGTTTGAATAACTTATTCACTCCTGAAAACATTTCTCATGAAATGTATGTGTTGAACAGAAAGTTATTGAAAACTTTAAAGCTCACGTTAATGTATTGATCAATGCAATTTATAATTTAGATATTCTGAAATTCACTGAATGTGTGAGTAGAATTTGAATCTCTGGACACCGATACATGAGAGACACTGGAACAGAAGTTATAGCTGTAAACCTGACGGGGTTACATTGCCATACAGAATATTTTTACGTGTTATATAATGCTGAAAACAACTCTACATATATTTCCATAAAATTTATCGGTGTCAGAGAAAATGTGTGTAAAATTCAACAGCAGACAGGTATTACTCATCATTTTATAGTTCATTACGATGCCTATCATCCTTCTGTGTAGACTATCTTTTAGATTGAAGTAATATTTTGAGTGCTCGGGGATATAGAATTTTGTTAAATGCTGGTATTTAAAATGTGAAATATATGAAGGTAACATGTTGTTTGTCACGGTAAAGAAACAGATCAAAAGATTCAAATTTTTAACAGTTTTGCACAAATGACATTCCCATGATTCCATATGACCTGCATATTTGTGTATAAATACACACGTACATCTGTGGTCGAGAGACCCGGAGAATTGTTATTGGAAAGTCTTGCTTGTGAGTGATGTGGGTCTATTTCACTCCGTCAAAATACCTGCTGGTTGGCGTAGAAACTAATGAGGATGTCTCATATATTTTTTTTGTAACATTCAATCACACACTGGAAAAGAATGTGCAGTTTTGTGTGGTTTAAACCCACCTATTTCTCTTTGAGACATTTAATTTGTGGTTCCCCAATGTTTTCATCTTTTCATGTTTTTTTGTGGGTCTATCATGGCAACATTTTCTGTGTGAGTCAATTAGGATTTGTAAAAACTTTGTATGGTTCATTTTGACTGACAGGAATGATTACCCTGGCAAGTCAATCACATCCAAACTTCACACACTGCTTCCTCATCAAGTGTGTTTGTCTTGGATTTCTTTTTGGTTTAAATGTCAAGGGTCAAGGTCACTAACTGTCAATTTATTTTTTGGACAATAATTCAAGTTTTATTGGACATATCAAACTCAAACTTAAAGTAGAGTTCTTACTTTTGATTTCTTTTGGGGTCAAAATGTCAAGGTCACCATTACTATAAATAGAAATTTGATTTCCAAACAATAAGTCAAGCTGAAACATTACCCACTGCTTCCTCATTAGTTGAAACTTATTTGGGATTTCTTCTCGGATCAAAAGGTCTAAGGTCACTGCTGCTATAAATAGAAAATTGGAATCCAGACAATGACTGAAGTTCATTAGGACTGATCAAACTTGTAAATGTTTGTGATTTCTTTTCGGGTCAAAAGGACAATGAACTCTTCAAGGGGATTAGTTTTATTCATCAATATCTTGTTTTGAACAGAAGTTTTCTATTTCCATACCACATATTGTATGAAAGGGATGAAAGCAGTGTTCTTTAATACATTCTCAAAACTTTCTCTCTTATATACTTGTGAATTAGACAGGGAAATATTTTCACTTCGCTTGGTGTAACATTTACAACCATTGATGTACCTAATACCTGACTTATTTGAATGTGATAGACAGATATATATGAGAAATGTTTGATAACATTTTACTTTATTTTGTAATTGTTTACATTTAATAAATAATATTTTGACATCACTCATATTTTTTGTATCTTTGGTATGAGCTGTTCAATTTTTTGATGGTACTGGAATGGGACTAAGAAGTAAAATAGCACCCCATACAAAACACTTGGACATTTTGTATGACTTTCATATCCAGTAATTGTATCTGAATTCCCAACAGCACATCTTAATGAACATTTAATTTGTAACAGCGCATGGGCCCTGGTCATTCTTATGAATAATATATGAAGTAAAACACAATAAAAGTGCTCTGCTGCAAACACTAAGAGTCAATATCATTAGGGTAGATTGTTACTGGTCCTATAATGAGACTGAGGAGAGCTACAACAAAGGGAGGTAATTTACTAATGAGTTAATGAATGGTAGTTTGATGTTGACCAGAAACGGAAGTGATGCTTATCTGAAGATCTTTTGTCAGTTTTTCCTGTAAGTACAATGTTGGCCCAAGGGGTTGTTCGACAACGTTGTCTAATTATTCCTGTTCAGTGTTGGAACATATTCTTGCCAATTTTCTGTAGATCTTGGATTTGGTGTTTGGTGTATTGAATCTAATGGAAGGTGATAAGTTTTACATATCAAACAGGCCGATTCTTTGTTGTACTTTATAGACTATAAACATAGTGGGGGTATCTTATTCATAATATATGGTAACTTTAGATAGTGAATTTCTGACATGTGAATTTGAGTATATGTGTGAACACCTTGGTGGCCAACACCTTGTATTTACGAGACATTGTGACAGGTAAGAAAATTAAAAGACCTGTTTCAATTGGACTAGTTATGAGAAAATATCAAGATTTTACAAATAACACTGATACTGATGTTCAGTAGCATATGATATTCCTCGTTGTCGGACCCCATGCATGGTGTTTGGTTTATTTTGTGTTATGTCCTATTAACAGCCAGGGTCATTTAAGGACATGCCAGATTTTGGAGGTGGAGGAAAGCCGTAGTTACCAGAGAAAAACCACTGGCCTATGGTCAGTCCCTGGCAATTGCCCCACGTAGGTTTCGAACTCGCAACCCAGAGGTTGAGGGCTAGTGATAAAGTGTTAGGACACCTTAACCACTTGGCCACCGCGGCCCTTTTCCATGCATGGTAGACTGGGCTATGATATACAAATTGACTATGGGTCATCCAACAATTGATTAAGATAATTTAATGTAAACAAATAATATTGACAAAGAAACATTATGTTGACATATTTTTTTTTATCTTATTGTGAAATCATAAAGGGAAAACAGATACATTATGGATATAAGATTTAACCTAGTGTTACAGTTGTATTCCTAGAAAATCAATCAGATTAATTGCGCCGATTGATTTCATCAATAAACAAAGATACACATATTAGGCACAAGGACATTGTATTGTTACTACTACTTGAAAGGTTTCCTGCCTTTGAAATATATAATGTACATCAAGTGGTATGTATTACAAAGCCTATTGTAATTAATCTGTAGGGTAAGATAATACATAATCAATGTTGGCTATTAACCTACATTTCATGCTAAAGTTAATGAAAAGAAAACATAAAATCACAGAGTATGATAATATAATATATATGATTAGGCACAAAAAACATGGCTGTATAGCAAATGAAAGAGATTAAGGTATGATTCATTGTTTTCATAGTTTGTGATGATTGGCGGGTAATGAAACAGTGGTTAAATCAGATTGTGTGACACATATAATACAATAATTACTCGGATGTGACACTGAAATAGATGTCCGCCAGCAGCTGAAGCCAGAATAAGGAGATAGCTTGTACACACTAGTATCTGTGTTACTAAGCATGCTAACTCCACAGTAATCAGGTTTTTAGTATGGCAGTTTTATGTGGGAATTTAAGTGAGAGGTCGAGCACCACAGAGAAAGGAGCTTGATTTTGTACACAGATTCATACTCTGAACCTCTATACCTGTGTACAGACAGTCATACTACTGTACTGTCGATCTGACTTATAATACTCTAATCTGTCAATACAATACAGTCATATTACTGAACTGTCTGTCTTATAATACTCTAATCTGTCATTACAATACAGTCATATTACAGTACTGTCTGACTTATAATACTCTAATCTGTCAATACAATACAGTCATACTACTGTACTGTCTGACTTATAATACTCTAATCTGTCAATACAATACAGTCATATTACTGTCTGACTTATAATACTCTAATCTGTCAATACAATACAGTCATTGTACTGTCTGACTTATAATACTCTAATCTGTCATTAAAATACAGTCATATCACTGTACTGTCTGACTTATAATACTCTAATCTGTCAATACAATACAGTCATATTACTGTACTGTCTGACTTATAATACTCTAATCTGTCAATACAATATGTGATAGCTGGCTGATAGGTGTATATATACTGGAGAGGTTAGTGGATACATGTTGGCTATCTGATCACAATATCTGATTATGACACAATACTCTATATGATATGTTACATATAGCCTTATAATGGCATTGCTCTATATGACATATAGCCCTATAATGGCATTGCTCTATATGACATATAGTCCTATAATGGCATTGCTCTATATGACATATAGCCCTATGATGGCATTGTTCTATATGACATATTGCTCTATATGACATACTGTCATATGATGTACATACTTTTAATACATATGACAGGAAAACCAGAACAATATTATATGGGAAATGTCCACTGGTATTAGTTCTTGTTGATACATTATTGGCTTGCATTGCTAACATATCTGACCTGATGATATATCTGCCTGGAGACAAAACACATTGAGATGAAGTAAGATATTAACAAGATTAGATATTTGTGATGTACTAATGTATAAAACACTCTCTAATATTGCGTGCTCATTTGCTTCTCATCTGCCAGCACAGGAAGTGGCTATATACTCTCTAACCAATCAAGATATTTAATGTTTTGATACAGTTTCAGCATGAGTTGGCACATAGTTGTTACACTACAATAAACATGGATATAATTTAATTAAATGCATGATTGGAGCCAGTAGTACGGGGATGAGCCTCGGACGCTACACCCATTCTGATTATAATGTCACAGAGATTGTAATTTGTGCTGCATATTAGTGATGGCCTTCACACATTATTAAAAAGAAATATCAATATATCAGAATCCCATATGTCACAACATACTTAGGCTTAAAGCCATTCAAGCTGTGAGATGTCCTCCCAATCCTGCGTGTGTGATAGTCGGCCATTTTTGTATCACCCAGTTTCTTTATTTCCTGTCATTTCATCAATCAGAGGACAAAGTCGATAAACATTCAAGTTTTGTCATCTTGTTCATTTTGCTGGTTTTTCGTGAACATGCTCCTTTTTTTTTCTCTCTCAATTCTTTCTCAAAAGAAAATAATCTTTCAGACAAAAGATCTATCTTAATCTATATGTATAATAATCTTATTCAAGACATCAACATTGTATTATTTAGAAGTCTGAAAGGATTTACATGTATTTTAATGGGATCGAATGTTCCAGTACCAATTTTGCCTTTATAGACTGGGTACAGAGACATTTTTCATAGCTCTACTGACATTGATTATAGGGTGAATACCCACTTGATAGAACCCCGGAAATTAATTACATGGATTTTTTTTCCCCACCCGAAAAAAGAAGAAAAAAAAGAGAATATTTTTGTGAAGTAGATATGATTAAGTGACACTAAAGAGCAAAAGTGTGTCAGCTATGATTGCCCATCTTTTTTCTCCATCCTTGTTCCGAACATTTATCCGTGGACGACCCACAGAACAGGAAACATCCGTACCATGCAGTGGAGATGTTACCCATTGTTTGATTGATTTGAACCTGATCAATAATAACACTGATATTACCCATCATGCTGTGTTGTGGTCCTCAGCTTAAGATTCACTCATGTCATTCAGAATAGTTCAAGATATCTAAACTGACTTACATATAATGGAATAAAGGGTCAGAGATGAACTTTCTTGGGTAGTCAGTAGGGATAAAATTAACTCTGGTAGATTTGTAGCAGAACCGTACTAGGTTGAACACCAGTGGCCAGGTAGTTCAATTGTTTAGAGCCTCCGTCTAGAGTTCAGATGTCTCGGGTTTGGGTTCCGGACTGGTTGTTGTATTTTCCCTTTTCTAGCTGTTACATTTGGCACCCAACTAATATCCATGGAATGGAAGTTGATATGCTGGTCTTGTGTGTGTCTTTAGGGTCAAAGACTTTGTTGAAGAAGGGAGGAAGTTGTTAACTGTTCTGAATGCTCAGGTAGCTGAAATAGTTAAAGCACTTATCTGGAGTTTGGAGGTCCCAGGTTTGAGTTCGTGTCTGGTCATTACATTTTCTACATTATTACATTTTATGAAACAATATGATATACACACTAAACTTAAAAGTTTCATGCATTAGGCATTTATATTTTATATTCAATATTTATTCTTAGGTCACAAAGGTCATAAAGGTAGCAATAAATGATTCTCAAGTAAGCTGGTTGTAGTCGAAAGTGAGGAGAAGAAAATCTATTGCGTGGGAATGTTATAAGTGTTTACAATCCGGGATATATGTCGTTTCTCAGCTCAAGTCAACATGAAAGGAGCAATCAATGACTCGAGAAATTAAAAATCTTTGAGTTAAAACTTTCCCAAGTCACTAGGTGAGATGACTTCTCTGATATATTTTCACCTGTGTGTTTCTCTACCGAGGTATATGTCTACATGGTCACCATACGAGTGTCTAGTTTATAATTATATCAATTTAGTATCAGGTAAACTACGTAAACTTTATATTGTTCTCAAGTGAGGCGAATATTTTAGGTGTCTATTTGTACCTGTTTAAATTGTCATCAAAATAGAGATGAGGCTTATGATACTCAGAAAGAAAATGATTTTAAATATAAAATTTCAAAGCCAGCACTTACCTATACCTAATTGGATAGGGTATACCTTTATATATATACAAAACAACCTTCATCACTCCAAGGGCAACCACCATACAAAAGATGTTGCTGTTTTTTGGGTGGATTGGGAATGTGGGGTGTCAGGAGAGGTGGACTGGGAATGTGGGGTGTCAGGAGAGGTGGACTGGGAATGTGGGGTGTCAGGAGAGGTGGATTGGGAATGTGAGGTGTCAGGAGAGGTGGATTGGGAATGTGAGGTGTCAGGAGAGGTGGATTGGGAATGTGAGGTGTCAGGAGAGGTGGATTAGAAATGTGGGGTGTCAGGAGAGGTGGATTGGGAATGTGGGGTGTCAGGAGAGGTGGATTGGGAATGTGAGATGTCAGGAGAGGTGGATTGGGAATGTGGGGTGTCAGGAGAGGTGGATTGGGAATGTGGGGTGTCAGGAGAGGTGGATTATTGAATGTGAGGTGTCAGGAGAGGTGGATTGGGGAAGTGAGGTGTCAGGAGAGGTGGATTAGGAATGTTAGGTGTCAGGAGAGGTGGATTGGGAATGTGGGGTGTCAGGAGAGGTGGATTATTGAATGTGAGGTGTCAGGAGAGGTGGATTGGGAATGTGAGGTGTCAGGAGAGGTGGATTAGGAATGTGAGGTGTCAGGAGAGGTTGATTAGGAATGTTAGGTGTCAAGATTTCAGATATTAACTCTGGAGTCCTGCAGTGATTTTTATTGGTTAACTATGTTGTAAGATTAGGGTTTCTATGTCATACTTTAATACATTTTATTTCACACACAATACACACCCATAGTGTCTTATTTAACATTCACCTAGAATATCAGATAGCCTATATGATATGTTGGGGGTTTCATTCATCAAACCTGAATCGCCCGTGGGGAAAGTTGTCATTTTCTTTATGTCAGATAAAATAGCAAATGGTGTCAAGACTTTCTGGTTCCTGCTTGACCGACATGGTATAGAAAACTAGGTCAGTAGTCTATTGCAAACTATAACAGATTCCTCTGTCGACTGTGATGACCACCATTATTTTTTGTTTTATTTTTATCAATATCCTTTGAACAAGAGGGCATATTAAGAATTGAAGATGAGCTATTTTTGAAATACTAAATGTAGAATGTGAATTTGTCAGAGAAATAAATCATTGCAATGCCAGTTACTACCATTATACTATTGTATAATCAATTATAACTGCATCATTATTTCTGTTAATTTATTCTTCAAGGGGTACAGGTACAGAAAGTGATATAGTTGTATAATGATAGTATACAACAGCCAGATAAAGTTCTGAGTTCATCATAGTCAATCTTCTCTTTAACAGCTAATGACACATCTATAGTCCTTTTTATATACTGACCATATGAGAATGTCTTACACTGACCACTCTATATTATTTGACCATTAGTAATGTGGTCCTTATATCTTCTACTGGTCACAATACCAAGTGTTAATGGTCAACTGCCATGGTCCACTCTGAAGCAAATTCATCAACTTTCCTCTTGGGAAAATTCACAAGTGATGACGAATAGCTATATAATATGCAGTACGACAGAAAATACTCTTAACTACAATATAAAAGAGTATGGTAATGTCTTACAGAGCTGAGTGCAGATCGAAGATGGCCTTTAATCCATGTCTAACATATAGTACGTCCAGCTGGCTTTCGATTGAAAGACTGATTTTTTAATTTTTGCCGTGTCCGCTACGACTTTGCCATATACATGTGTTGCTGGTGACTTTTGAGAGCTCGGAACACATTGTCGGATATCAATAATCATTAAAACCTGTATATATGTAGTGGATCTGGGGAGTTTAATATCCTACAGTTAGTCTCCTCAAACATGCTCTATTTATTTGAGTACTCTGTGGTGCCTGGAGACAACATCACTTAATGTGATATGTCAACAGGATTTCAGAGGAATGGTTTTTACACAAATAAGTCGAGGAAATACACCTCCAAAAAGATTTTTTTTTAACTACAGCCGTGACAAAACACAGTAATACATGTATTTAAAATCCAGGGTTGCTTGTATAATACTTATCCTATAAAATGTGTAATTTATCCGATGTTTCCGAGATTTTTCCAAAGCATTAATGTGTCCGAAATTCTCCAATTCAAAGCATTAATGTGTCCGAGATTCTCGAAAGCATTAATGTCTCCTAGATTCTCAAAAGCATTATTGTGTCCTAGATTCTCCAAAGCATTAATGTGTACGCGATTTTCCAAAGCATTAATGTGTCCGAGAATCTCCAAAGCATTGCAAATGTCTCTGAGATTCTCCAAAGCATTAATGTGTCCGAGATTTTCCAAACCATTAATGTCTCCGAGATTCTCCAAAGCATTATTGTCTCTGAGATTCTTTCAAAGCATTTCATAGGGATAGAAAACACTACTAGAAAATAGAGCATTATTATTAATCCTTGATGAAATGTGTAATGTTTCAGAGAATCTTTATCTAATAACAAAAGTTACGATATGATATACCTGTACCATTGGGTTGTTACCCCGGAGATACTGCGACCCAGACATATAAAATATCGTCTGAAAACACTGCATGCTGGTTATTACCAAAGTTGTGCAATATGTTACCTTTATACATCACAGAATCAATACTGTACTTTATACATTTTTGCTGCGTGAATAATTTATTACTATTACATGAATATAGACTGAGTATATTGGTAATTTGATTGTGTAATATTTTTATTTTGACTCAATATTTATCATCAATTTAGCTCATCCTGAATGAAATTTTGTATTTCATTAGAATGTTTTGCTAAACATTATAGCTATCATTGAAAATAACAAAGTAGTGGTTTTCCATCTATTTGTCAACTAAACAATTTCTCATTCTAATTTGCCATTTTATATGACGACAAAGAGAATGTAATATTATGGTTGTTGTGGCGTTCGTTTTCATTGCAACAATTTCAAAGATAATTTGACACGTTTAATTGTTGATAATAAGGCAGTTCACTGGAGACTGCCGACTGTATGCACCATGAATAAAGATAATCAATATGTTCTATAGCCAGGCTAAGGTTGTGTTTAGTCAGGTAAGCTCAAATTCATTTCAATAGAATTCGTTTTTAAATAATTTAAGATATAAAATGAAAATTGTAAATCATAATTACAAGAGCAGGGTCTAAAATATTAAAATTTCACTAAACATATTTTTTATTGTAAGAAAAAAAGTTGGTCCCATGTTTTTGTATTTATTTTGATATTTGTCAAGTTGATATGGTGTTGTCTGCTGTCTTCACATAGATATTAATGATCTATTTCAAGGTGTCACACAGAATGGAAGCCATTGATTTTAAGTGTTGTAATTGAATTGAAAATTCTTGTCTAGTTTGAATGCAATGAAGTAAAAAAAAAAAATTGAATTGTCAATTTTCTCCACAAAAAAAAAAGTGTACAAGGTGTTGATTGCTTAACAAGATGTCTTCTGTTTGGGTGTTCTTATTACAAATACGTGCGACAGCGTCACTGTACATAATATTGACTTGGTACCACTGAACCCTATCAGCCACGTCTAACAACACCCGCTCAACAAAGGCGACACATCTTCCTATTATGGTAGGGTGTATAGAGCCTATGTCACTGGTCTGTAACACTGATTAGCTGGTGTCTCCCACAATGCACGGCTCTTTGTAAGTCTTACATGTGATGTTGTCAAGAGATTGTGAGACCAAGATTAGGAAAGACTAATCTAGGTCGTGACAAGTGCTTGATCTATTATAGTGTGGACTGGTAATGAATGCCGATCAGACAAAGATGATTTGGTGTAATTGATTACGGTTCACTGAAGCTTTAGTTTGCATGCTAAGGATGAAAAAAGGAAATGAAAATGCTTCATTGGATGTTTCTGTTCAAATTATTTTTTTACATTTTTGTAAAAGTATTATGAAATAAAGACTGAACTTAGATGAACCGGCTTATTCTAAAATAGTTATGAGCATTAAGTTAATATGCAGAAAAAATGCAGAGTATAACAATTATGTCCTACAAATATAAATATTCTTTTTAACTTTCAAATTCATTTATTGCTTTATTATTAAGTAAAAATATTCATCTTTTTGTCGCACACAAATCTACATTATTTTTGGTCAGAATCCCTTATAATAATCATCAATCAATTATTGGTCTCCACAAATACGGCACATATGACCTACACACATTTTATGTTTTCTACCTCATCTATCTGATCATCAGCTATAATAATGTACCAAAAAAATCACAACCCATTCCAGGAATCCATTACTTTACTTTACATGTACGTATAAATTCTTATTTAATTACATTATACTTGAGTAAAATTAAATTAAAATTAAATTGATAAGGATTTTAATCGGTCTGTTTTAGATGCTAATATTTCCATAACTAGATATCACCATAGATAATACTTTATAACAGATACGATCAACATTACTTTTATCATTTTTCCATAATAGACACTATATGCTGGTTATATATACCTACTGTGTTTGTTGTTATAGACCCCCATATCTGATGTGTCACAATAATTGGTACAATGTAATTAATCATTCCATATTGTCATATGAAATAAAGATTATAACCTCATAATGGGTTTTTGTTATTTGAAAACCTTTTTTCTGATATCAAAATATTTTCTAGCAATCTCGTTTATCATAATTTTGCACAATGTTAAAATTATCAAAAACTGATATTGTTTACACATACCCTAGAGATTCTCAAATATGCTACCTCCCTTAGTGAAAATTTATCATTAAAGATTGGGGACGGCTTATCTGTGAACCACGTTTAGCTTACGATTATTCTGCAAAACAAGAAAGGGGATTATTTTTGAGTCTGTTGACAGTTTATTTGAACAAAATGTTTTGAAGATCTGACCTTCTATACTGTGAAAACATTATGGTGTTTTACAGTAAAGATATTTTATAAAATCAGAGTACATATACAAGTGTTTAGATTGCTCTCAGTTTTACATTGATCATTTGGGGCAGCGTAAGGATTATTTTTTTATTACATTTTAAAGATGGAATGGTCATGCATCAGTGATTTCAAATTCATTCTAAGTGAGCTATATGTGGTGGCCGAGGATTTCAGAACATGATAGTTTAGCTGATATCGGCCGAATGTTCATTCTACAAGCATTTATTATGTTTTATCAATAAAAGGGGATTTAAAACTGTCAATAACCACAAATTATTTGTTTTGAATGAGCTAAAAACTTTCTCCTCTAACTTCAAGTGTAACAAGGATTATGGAAATAGTTTTTCAAAAAAATTGAAAGAAAGTTTGTATACATGTGTATTAAGGAATAAGGAAGAAAATTTAATAAAAACTATGAAGGTATCATTGTAGAGGGTTCTATATTGAAGATTAAGTCTCAACTTTACATAAAAAATTTGGAAGCACTGAAAAACCAAGTAATGAAGAAATATGTGTATAAAGAAATTGTACAAGACTTATAAGGTTGATGATTCGTCATAATACTTCAGAGAAGAATGTCAGTATATTGATATCTACAGACATTTAAAGACCTTCAGGAAACTTGAAGGAATGTCGGCTGATGAGGATAAAACTGTCAGCCAGCATCTGAAAACTTACACAAATACTCTCTACTTTGGATGATAAAATTCTTGTGTGAAACATTTGGTGATGAGGATGTTAAATATTTATAAATTGTGTATGGTACACTAAAGGGGGCCGCAATGGCTCTGTCGGTTAGAGCGCCAGTCACATAATCTCAAGTGAAGATCCGTGTGGTTCGATGTCCCTACCCTGGTGGATTTATGTTTCTCGAGAAACAGACTGCGGGTCTGTGCTGTCCTGGTTGTGTTCTTGACAAAGACACTTTACCCTAATTACTCTGGATGGCATGTGACAGGCCTCCCGTATGTTCCTCAGTGAAGTAGTCACCAACTACTACAAAAAGACCCCACCCCAAAATGACCCTGGCTGTTCATGGAGCGATAAACACAGCAAACGAGCAAAGTGCACAGTGCATACTTTTGGCAACTTGACCATTCCAGTCCTAATATGATGCAATACCAATGTGTGATAAATCACAAAATAAAACTTTATTAAAAATGTCATAATAACTGCTGTCCCTCTAAACACAGACTTTATTGATGTCACTGTGGCACATAAAACACTCATATGTTTTCTTATATACAATTGTGGTAATGATTTAGCTATGACCTTGAGAATCTCATATGCTGACCTTGCTCTTCCATTCGGCAGCTTTTGTCCTTGTAAATATATGACTACATGCAGTTTTCACTCTCCCATGAGTACATCAAATGTCTGAACATGTTGACTGTGAGGTATCATTAAGTGGTTGTTCGGTCATGCGAGCTAACTGAATGTTTAAAAAGCAGTAAAATGCGCAGGCACTATATTTAATGATGTGCATTAATAAAAAATATTTTTATATCTGATAGAGCATTGGACTTGAAATATCTATGCATTGCATAAAATGATAGGGTATTATACGCTTGAATGTTAAAGGGGTCCAGATGAATTTTATAAAATATGCATGAAATACTTCATATCTCATCATCAAATGATGTTTTAAATGAGAAAATTAAAGAAGAAAAAAGACAAAATATAATCTCTACTAATCAGATTTTATTATGACCCGTAATGAAGATACAACAGTGCACTGGAAATAAAGCAGATGTTTTCATATTATAGATTTAAATATTTTCGAAGAATAATTTTTAATAGTTTACCTCCATGGTATAACTGATAGGGGTACACATAACTTAAAGTGATCCAGATAAGATACATGTATACAGAGATATTAAAAAACAATCACATACATGTACAGGCATATTAAAAAATAAAATATTTAAAAGATGAAAAAAAATGTTTTCCAGGTTTGTTATCTATCTCACTGGTGACTACAATAAAAGGAATTTGTTTATCAAGTAAATACAAACAAACAAAAACCCAATAAAGAATATTATTACTTACAACAATATTAAGGAAATGATGATTTGTCTTCCTGAGCAGGGATCCATCATATGGACAAGGATACCTAATCAGATCAGTGTAATACTACACACAAAACAGGGGAGAATACTCTGTACCGACATGTAATTATTGTGGAGAATATGTGTTTACATTGGGAAATGCTGTTTGATCATGCAGGCTCATAATGAATTGTTAGGTTTTACTTGATTTCAAAGACTTATCACAACTTTATATTCACAAAACAAATTCCGACTAAAGTTTTGAAAGCTTGAATTTTATGCTTAAAATCTAGAAATGAAAAAGCTGAATATTGTATTGTGATTTCATTACATGGCCGTATGGACATGTAATTAAGCGCTCATTAAGCTGAGGAGACATTGTATGTCTGTATATATAGAGGAACCCTGCACTGTGTAAGTGGTATCTAAATCCATCATTAGATCTGGGACAGCTGTCCATCAAGTGCTACATCATACAGCCAGTGGGAGGGCAGCACACCAACAACCTAGTCAGTCCCCACTCTGTAGCTGGAATACTGTGTGAGGAAGTGTACAGTGTGTGTAGACCCCACCCTTCATGGAGAAGTGATATGAGTCCTGCTGACCCTTGGTAGGTGAAATTATCCTTATAATCATACAAATGTACTATTTGTAGGGGAAGGTATTCTATTCCATGTGGATTTATGGATTATAGAAATCTTTGGTCTTTGGTTGCTATGGTTTCAACTAGAAACCTGCCATTGAGAAAATGTGTAACTGAGGAGTCATTGGGAAGATAAGTATTCTGCCTGGTAATGTGGATATAGGTACCTAGTACTGTAGATAAGGGTCTACCATGGACACAAAGACTTGGATGTCCATCATACTTAGGAAACTCTATGGGAATATACTCAATCAAGGATGAAATTGATCAGCTTTTGGTAGGGGTGTCTTTCTGAGCTGACCTTTCCCCAGTCTCAGTACTGTGATGGATGCCATTTTACATAACCATTTCTGATTTTAGGTATTTCCCAAATTTTTTGCAGTTTTTAGAATTGGAAATTCCAAATCACAACTGAAACTTGACATTAGTGACAGTTATAGAGTTGTAATTGTTTTATAGGGACCTTTTAAATGACATTTTCAAGAAGAATTCAATGTGTTTTACAACAGATCTACATTATTGTTGACTTTACCGTACTTGAAGCTCTCTGTGAAGAGCTTGACACACATAGTGTTGGTGCAGTCTGGAAATTAGGTGGCATATTTGTACTGAGGATCAGCTCAGCTTCAACATAATAATACTTGTGTTTAAGATTAGTCTGTAAGTACTATGGTCAACAAAGCTAATACTAACTTAAAACAAGATCATTGCAGTAGAGAAATACTATGTGAGAGTGGTATATTCACCATTGTTTAGGTTCCAAAAATGGTTCACAGTCAAGGAGAAATTAAATAGGAAATTCTACAATAATATGATCACACATCATTGACTTAACCTTGACTTTTAGGAAAATTATCAAGATATGTTAGCCATATTCACCAGAAGAAATTAATAATTTATAATTCAATGACCGTGCACCACACATACTTGCTGTATTGTGTACAACTTACTCCAACTCGTAGCTGGCACGTCCCTTATTTTCACACTGTAGACTACTTACAATCCATGTTTCAATTAATTCTTGGGTATAGGGTTTAATTACAGCACTGTTTTATTGTGGCAAGAAGTTCCAACGCTTGCACCAATTAGCGACAGGATGGAGAACAAATGCTAGGGGTGTGGACATATTTCATCTAAAACTGAAGAGGCTGGAGCAGAAGGAGATGTCTTGTTATCTCAAAAAATCAACATTGTTTAGATTTGTTTCAATGGGTTTAAGCATCAGCAAATATTATTAACAAGTGTACCTACGTAATACTGTTGTGTCCTAAAGCTGACGGATAAAGGATGTACAGTGCATTGACCCATATGTAAATTTGTACATGTAAGATTTAATCATGTGTACAGAACAGAAATTCTGGACCAGGCATGTGTGCATAATTGTTCTGTACATTGTGATGGTTTGTAAAAGAATTCCTCCACTTAAATAAATAACTTTGTATTGTATCAGTAAACAAAAATATTTATTCAAGACGTCCACTAAAGCAGGTGTCAAAAGTAGAGCCCTGTAGCACTCCTGTAGATTATACATAGAAATTACACCCAATATTGATGTACTTATGTCTAGTTAAGAACCTTACAATCATATACAGGATAATCCTTGTGCATTTCCCAGCTTTAGTCCTGTGGTTTGAAGGGCCCCTCGAGTCATAGACATAAAATTTGACCCTGAATAGTCTTAAAATATAACCAGCTCAGCAAAATAGAAGTTGTATAAGCAGGCTGTTACATTGAGCAGACTGTGTACTTACTATAGGTATATTGGATGTGTAATTCAGTGTGTACAGATCCTATCATCCACCTCAATGTGTATGATATATACAAATGCCATTTTCACTTATACATATATTTTACTTACCATGGCTGTATATATATATCAGTTAAGAGCTCTCAGAGAGATTTTGATCAATTCCTGGTTAATTCATCTTGGATGAACCCCTCTCAGTTTATGCAATGGTGTGTCAGCTTATAAGCTCTCATTTGCCCGTCATCGACCTTACTTTCTTTAAAAAACTTCTTCTAAAGAATCATTAAGTCCAAACTCATGAATATTAATGTCATGTACGTAGCTTACTTGGGTGAAGGGCATTAAGGTTTGATCAAATCAATTACGTCAGACAGTTTTCAAAGTCAGAAGTACTTCTCAAGATATTTGGAGCCTTGACATAATGTTTGACAACAATGATGTTCAAATCAAACACTGGAAAATAATGTATACTAAATATCATATGTGTCAAATGTATGTAATTATTCAAATTAGTCACCTTCTGATAATTAAGTCCATGAACAATGATGGTTGACATGCACCTTGCTGGGATAGTAAGGAATCAACATATTTAGAGATTATAATTTGTGTTCAAGGCACAGAGGTCAAATGTCAAAATTCATTGATTTTTCTAGAACTCAAGTCTTGAATCCTGTTGCATATTAAATTTGTACAGGTCAGAGAGGGGAATAAGGATCAAATAGTTTTACAATCATCAAATGCCATTTTTTTTTATACCTTCACCATTAAATAAAGAAATGCAATGCCTAGCAAATAAGGGTATCTTGAGATGTGATACCCTACAGTAATCTGAGGTTGTCTGTCACACTGTTTGTTTTTGTTTGTTTTTGTTTGTTTTTGCTTTTTTTCACAACACCTTGAGCACTGTTGGGTCGATTACCTATACTCAGACTTTTTCCAGTGCTTCCTTGAAAAAATTGCTGGCTTCAAACGTTTTTCAGGCTTTGATGCCAAAGGTCAAGGTTACTGTTGATACTGTACCAGTAAATAGATGGTCTGTTTTAGTGCACAATATCTTGAATACGTTTGGGCTAATTGCACTCAGACTTTGAATTATCCAGTGCTTTTAGTTCAAAAGACATTTTCTAGTCTATTCTAAACCTTAATCTGCTATTGAGTTTTGTTGTTTGAGAGAGGATTTCTTTCACATGATAATTTTGGTTGTCAGGTGCTAATTTTCATCCTCTGATATATCTGAAGTGATTTCGATAAAGAATGTAACTTGGTAACAAATGGAAGAAATTTGAGAACTAACTGGTTAAAACTAAATACTGCATATTTCTGTGGTGTTGACTTAAGTTTGAGTATTGACTAAACCTTCAGAACATGTTCAGGTTTCACTGATAACGTATAATTTATAATATTGAATGTGTCACATGACTTTTCAAAACTTGAAGTGGAAGTGACTCACACTTTTGAAGTAGAAAACAACATTTACTATATAATGTATGGTGCATACAGAGGATATTCAAATCCATAACTTTTATCTGTATATTTACAAGGAATATTATTCATATAGAAAATGGTAATTTGTAATGATATTGAATGATCAGTGCTGTGATATGAATAAGGTCTAGTAAGTAATATAATGACACACATATATATATATATATTTAAAAGTCATTTATATCTAGTTTGTTACCATAGTGACAGTGTTATAGTATTTTTTTCCTATAATTGATATATTATTATAAGTTATCTTGCCAAAACTGATATTGGTACCAAATTATCTGGTCTCTAAATTAAACTTCTACTAGGATAAAGATGATGGAGTAGGCTGTTTGTGTAGATAAGGTGTTACTGTCCTGTGTGTGATGCTAAGTTTATGATAGCATTGACAAGGCCTGGGTAAGCGTGAAATAGACAGCCATTATAGACATCATTGTAATCCAGTACATTTAACCATCCATCATTCTCAGTCAGCCAGGCCTCCAAAAGGACATCCCCCAGATATATCTTATAATAGATATAAAATGGGTCCGGCAGGAAAATATCTCACACCTATTTAATGTACTAAAGTGTATATATGAGTAATAGAGGGAGTTCCTGGAGATGGTCTCTACTGCAGTTACTATATAAGTTTTGAATTTGAAGACCACATAATCCTCAAAGGTCTTAATTGTGACCCCAGTTTTATCAATATTCCTGAGCGAATGGCAATTCTAACTTGGATGTTTTCAATGACCTTGTAGCTGTTGATGGGACATTAAACAATGCAACTTTTCGTAATAATCCTCCAATAATGTTCTTTTCTATAGAACGTTTTAATTAAGGAATTTCATCAATTTCGTGAACATCGATAGAACTGCATTGATTAAGCTCTATTTGTGATTTTAAGTAGAACAGTTCCATTGTTTATTATAATGATTCTCTTCCCATATGTTTTTATTCTAATTTAACCCTTGGAAACACAATGAACTATTCCGCTCTTGTTCCAGGTGATCTCTATTGCCTGTTTTGGGGATTACAGGCTTTTAGGGATGTATGCTGCTCCTGTATCTACCCATTATTCAACATAGGATAATCCATATAATTCATGGAAGATTCCATTATTTGTAGTAATGAAAGTAATGTTTCAGAAATGGAATCTGAATGGGTCATTTATTGTATAAAGACGGCCTGTAATGGACAACAATGGATAGAGAAATGACTCTAGTCAGTCTGGAATGTTTCAGACAACAGACAAATTTACTGATGTATATATTACTTATCATTGTATAATCAATACTATGCATGCATGGTGAAGCTGCATTAGCTACAGGCAAATTACCTATAATTCAGGTATTGATCCGGTACACTGAACAATGACAAACATACTGTTTGTGTTACGGTAATGTCAAGTTCAAACAAAAAATTTAAATACAAATCGTTAATGATGACTTAATAAGGGCATCCACTCAATATTTTCCCCGATGTTGCTTAGAAAATAGACTTGATCCTCCGCGGTATATGTGTAAGGAGTGAATAATTAAACACTGTTGTCTAGCCAGTTCACATCGATATATGTAGGATATTCCTGGTGTTATAGAAGTCGTGTCTCTTGTGTAAGTTTGTCATATGGGAACCTGATTGTTTTTTCTTCTTTGGTAAGTGATATATTGATCACTACATGTGTCTCTCTGATGTTTGAGCCATATATTTCATACCATTGATCTGTTGGACTCTATGTATACAACCTGCTCCTGATCATAACTTGTGGGTATGACCTGACCTCCAGACTAAGGTCATGTCAATTTATAGCTTTTAAACAACACAACATAATTCCGATTATAATTGTATTCTAAGTGCATTCTCTGTCTAGGTCACAGGGACTTGGCGCAATTAGTACCAAATCCACAGTCCATATATGTATATTTATATCTTAAGGTTGGGAGTTCATGCCACGTCCCTGTGGTCTAGACCAGCCTTACCAGGAGAGTTGGCCTGTTTTCAGAGAGTTCCAGATTATAATCGGCTGATTTAGACAGAAATCTGTATTGGACAGTTTGACAGAGTGAATTGTGTATTAATTCAAAATTTTGTCTAATGATAAATTGATATCTCTATTAAAAACACACAAAGAATTTTGTATAGCTACATTGTATATCCATTTCATGAAAGTGTCATGGCAATTTTTAAAATCATCTTAAAAGAGAAAATAAACAGTGTGGTCAAATACAAGTGGGCAATACGCTATAAGTGGTATTTCCTGTCAAAGTGAAGGGAGGGTTAGAGGAAACTCTGATGTGAGTGTTAGGTAAAGAGATCGGAGAATATTGTATAGATGTGATTCAATACTTGGTGACTGATTATGTGAGCGATGAAGAAGGTCGGACACACAAGATTTAAGACATTGGTTTGACATAGACTGTGAGTGTGTCACTATTTACACTAGCCAGACACTGACTCACGGTCCTATCAGTCCGTACAATACCTGTACACCAACAGGTAATGATAGATTAGTTATTACCAATGGAAAAGCTTTACACAAACTATCTTAACACAGGTAATAGTGTTTGATCACTGAGGTTTTCAAGTACAGGTGTTACAGCTAAATCTGACCAAATAGGGTAATGTCGAGTAAAGCAGAAACGAGAGAACTGGGATATCCGGGTCCTTTCAGGTTGCCAAGTTCTGGGTCAATGACTTTCATTTGATTTATTTTACGCTAACTTTTAAATTTTTAGAACTTTTTTTGTGAAAATTTTATTTTGTTTTAATTAAAACATCTTTTATTTATCTAATCAGTTTTCTGCATTCTGTTATAAAACACAATATTTATGTATGGGACTTTTTATTTGATAAATAGAATTTCAAATTAGCCAAAACCTCTCGTCCTGTAACCTGGCTGGATCAATGGAAATGCAAATGTCACCCTGACAGGGGGTCACTATTGTCTGACAGCTGACAAAAGTGCCAAGGTTATCGTCATCCGGGATTGTGAGAACATGGGTGGAAGGTGGTGGATAGAAGATGATTGTAGAATACTCCCCAATGTTACAACCACAAGGCCACAGATCTATTCATCAGCAGGGTCAGAGTTTCTCAAATTGTTCTCTAATACAGCTCTATTATATTCACTTCAGCAGGAAGCTTTTCAATTCTTTAGGAATTGTGTTTCATTGCATAAAATCCAACCAGAGGTTGTATGCCTGCTAGGGCATGCCTACCAGTTAAGGAGAGGGAGACTCCTGATTTCTTTAACAGGAATTAAGACCTAAATTACCTGTAAATCTTTTTTGTTGCTTGTAAGTTTAAAATTTCATACCAGAAAGAGTAGTTTGAGATACAAATCCCTCTGAGATTCCAAGATGTTAACAAGAATGGACAAATGATACTTGATAGAACAAAGAGGTACTGACAGAGATAGGAAAACTGTGGGTGGAGAATACCAAGGTGTTATACTTAAATGTGATCGAGTGTCTTTGGGGGGGCTGACATTTACCTTATTGTGTGTCCATAGGTTTTGAATTCTGGAAACGGAAATCCATTAAACTTCAATTTAGCCCCCTGTGAAATACAAATAATAGCAGTTCTGCATAGAGATAAGGCAATGATCGAGCATTACTTTCAGGCATTAGGTTTCGATAAGTACGGACAGATTTACAACTTGTATCATACCATATATAGTCATAATCCTGTATATCCACATATGCTGTTACATAACTGTAAATTTTATTTAAAAGGTCAGAGGAAACGGAAGATCGGATACATACATTGAAATGTTACTATATAGTCCATTAGCCAATAGTGGCGTGTCTGGTAGACTCTAACTCTCGATTTATTTCTAATACTACCTCATAAACATTGAATGTGTCTTCATTCACACACAATATACATATCAATGGCAAACATTAATACAGACTAATGTATGCATCAATGAAGCTTAATACTAACATATGTTTGTGTCGGAAAAATTAACATAATTTAAAAACAAACAAAGTTTGTATACAACAGCACTAACTGTGTACATGGTTTCTGTTTTCCCTTAGTTTTTTGAAAATCCATTAGTAAGTTTCCTGTAGTATGTATGTTTTGTTCTTCAAAACCCCCTAATGTCCAAAACAAGTATTCTGATTGCTAATACATGGCTGAACAAGGTCAAGGTCACAAGGAAATTGAAGGTTGTAATAAGATCAAGGTCACAAGGAAATGCAAGGCTGTACAAGGCTGAGGTCACAAAGAAATATTAGGGTGAAAAGGTCAAGGTCAAAGAGAAATTCAAGGCTGAACAAGGCTAAGGTAACAAGATAATAGGATCCTGAACAAGGTCAAGTTAACCATTATTAGTTGAGATTGTTTTAAACAGGTACTTCTGTTATAAATGGACTGGTGAGGTCCTTGTGTGGTTTACAGTCAAGAGAAAGCTTATTTATATATATATATATATATATAGTCAGTCCCCTTCTGGAAAAAGAAGCGAGCGTGGTGCAGGGGATGGGGGACTATAGTTTCCAGTCTGCCTGTCTGTCTGTCTGTCCTGTTGCAGATGTTTTCTAGTTTTTTTCTGTAAGGCCAGTCTATAACGAGCTGAAATTTTGTATATATTTTTGTAATAACATGTTACAGATCAGGTTTATTAAGCTTCAGTTTATTATTGCTATTTTTGACAGAGCAATATCCTTTGAACTGAGGGTTTGGGACTGTATTGCTCCAGCAATACTCAGTAAGCTTAAACATCTAACAAGGTTTCCTTGATAATGACTTCCAGCTTGACATTCATCATCCAATAAATTGTAGGAGGTACAGCAGTATTTAAGGGTGTATGGGTCTGAAAATGATAGCTATTCCTTTTAACTTTGTTCTAGACTGGTGCATCTATGGAATCCTATATTATCTATGCAATGAAAAAAAGCAGAATTATGAATATTTTACCTGTGGTGTTAAAATCTGTAACATGAGTTCTGTAATACAGTAGACTGCCTTTTCTAAAGTTCTATCGATACTGGTGAAAATTCCTGTGAAATGATGATCCATTATGTCACATAGGGGGGTTTAGAACCAGTTTACAATTAACCTTTAAATGGGGGCAGGGAGAAATCTGATCTGTCACTCTGTAACACTACCACAACAAAAGTGAAGTATCTAGTTTGGAACATTCTGTAGAATTGTCATTGCTGTTCAATTCCTTTCCAAATCTTCTGAAGACAGCATAACAATGGTTTGGAACAACCTGCAATATCTGTTGATGAAAGATCAATGTAGTACATACAACCATCACTACTGTCGATTAGGTAATGAATTGCCAATTAAAAACTCATTAAAAATGGTCATTATTTCTCCTAACTAACGGTTTATCAAAAACATTAATGATCAATTTGATGATTAATTGACGTGAGAAATGACTATTTGCAGACTAAATAATTACCATTAGATGTACGTATTTCTTCATTTAATTACCTTTTTCTTTAAATGATTAAAATAATGAAATTTTTGATTATTTTGATTACAGTTCATTACATGTATTAATGGACATTATCTAAGAAAATAATCATTCTCACAGATTTTGTCTATTGACTGAAGCAATAGCTGCAATGGAATATTTTCTACATTTTAATTGTGATTTAATTATGAATTCATTAGATTTTAATTAAGATATCTGACAGTACTGATTATGTTTACATTGTCATCTTAGTCTTGATACTATAAACTATGTAATTCTTGCTGTACGACATTTTTTAAGAATTTTAAGAATTTCTCCAATGTTGAATTTGCCTGCCTGATGTTGGTTAAAGCTCAGTAGCCCTACACCTTAACACACTTCCCATTGTTGCCCTGTAATGAGCCCTCCTATGTATCTATTCTGTTCAACAAAATACCAACAACTGTAATTTCATTGTCCTGCAATAAGCCCACCCTCTGACTAAATTGAGTCAAAGCTTATATGTGTTGTCGTCCTGGGCTTACTTAAGGATAAACATGCTAAGTTTCTAACAGTGTTTGATTTCCTCTCTTATCTAAATCTATCAAATTTTTACCCTATGCTGAGCTGGCTCTTTTATTTAAGGAAAACAGGATGAAATGAGGACAAAAATTTCCATTTTCACAATATCACCTAAGTAATACATCCCCTGATGTTTCCCAACACCTATGAATTACCTCCCTTGGTTTAGCCTCTCCTGTCAAATCTTCACACAAGTGCGCTAGTAATTCTAAAAATACTGACAACATTATCAAGTGATGATAGAGATAGGTTAGTAAGATAAGTATAATTATCTACTTGCTATATAGATATACCAGACACACATGTAGATCTGTGTATTCTTTTGAACAATAGTGTATTGGAGTAGTCGTCCCCTTTCCCACACTTTACCTGTATAAATTATGCATAGTACACCTGTAATTGTCTGTGTCATCCTCAGTGACCCCAGACAGAGACCACTTAAACTTACACGGTCCACAGCCTGCCTTCTGTCATAATTGTCAGGAATTTTGTCACTGCCATACTGTAAACAAACCGCATGTATCATAAATAATATCAAAGTTCATTTTGGATGGAAATAAAATTAAGAAACACAATCTGGTCAACATAAATTTCAGCCCAACAACTAAACCACAAATTCTTATGTTACACTAAATATCATGATTTTGTAGTCATCAGGAACGAATTTACCTTAAATACCCTTTAGACTTCAAGATACGGTTGAAACAAACTTCCTATATCAAAAATCATGGGCACAGCCATTGACAACCTGTCCAATTTCAGAGCTGGTAAACAAACCTCTTGTCTTGCAATTCTTGCCAAAAAAAATAAAAAAATGTATTCAAAAGTAACAGTTAGTAAAATGCAAACATATAAGGAATCGGATGTGAGATGAAGTTTTGTTTGCTCTTAGAGATATAGGTTTGGTTATTTGTACATGATATATCTGGGTAAAATGTGAAGTTTTGAAGGTATGCTGAAGTAGATAACATATTTGAATGATTACACACATGATCGTAAGAATGACATTTATAGAGTGGGTGTTCCGTTATCACCACCCACATTTTAAATTCTTCAGCAGTTCTAAATTTAGATTAACATATTTCAGTAAACCACAATTACTAATTGTTTCAACTGTGCTTAGACTGTTAAAGTACATCACATATATTAATAAAATATTGATTGATAATGACAAGGCATTTTACTAATACCTTATATGCCTTTCAAATATACCATATTTATCCTCAAATATACTATATTTATCCTCAAATATACTATATTTATCCTCAAATATACCGTATTTATCCTCAAATATACCGTATTTATCCTCAAATATACCATATTTATCCTCAAATATACCGTATTTATCCTCAAATATACCGTATTTATTCTCAAATATACCATATTTGTCCTCAAATATACCGTATTTATCCTCAAATATACTATATTTATCCTCAAATATACAGTATTTATCCTCAAATATACCGTATTTATCCTCAAATATACCATATGTATCCTCAAATATACTATATTTATCCTCAAATATACCATATTTATCCTCAAATATATTATGCAAGTAAAAAATATATTTTCTTTCCTTTAGAATTCAGTTCGCAGCTAGCTACCTTAACTCCTGATCCCATGACTTTTGTTTAAATCACTGTGCAGGAGAAAAAAAGTGTGTACATATCTTGATAGCTAGCACCTAGTTGGGCTGACGATGACTCCAGGCTACCTTTGGGGCATGCATTGTTGATCGGAAGTAGAGATTTGGAATACAATGTATATAACAAAACACATCCAATGCACATTATACACATATTGCAATGTTATCTTTTAAATCACCAGGTGAAAAACTGACAGAAAAACAAACGAAAAGAAAAAATATTATGTAAACTATACCTATTTCTTGGTGCATTGATATGAAATACCAGCATTGTTTGGCAAACAACATTGATTATTTGACAGTTTTATTACCGATATGTTTTAGTTTTTTGTGTGGTAATGGCCGAAAGGCATATAAGGTAGGTTTTGTAATTTATTTCTGTTGAAGACCAATAGAATCTCACATGGGTCTGTTCAATGGACAGGGTGTGTAAGAGTTTGGCAGGTCAGTGTGTCAGGCTTGTAAAGGTCTTACACGAGAGTTGAGATACCCCGTCCATGGAATAGACTCATGTTTGATAATTTTTCTCATATACTCTAACCATTACAAATGTGGTTGTAAAAGCTTTTCATTGTGACATCATTTCTGTCCCATGTAATGTGCATCGAGAAATTGATATCAATTATCTATTTGTGACATGGTTATGCTGCATAAAATGATGACCTTACACTATTGCTGTAGCATCATAGGGCATATGCCAGCATGAGCTGTCTTTCTCTACCTCAAGGGAGATATCCCTACCAACTACAGAATTATCCTGTTAAGTTATGTGAGAAATTGTTTTCTAACCTTATCAGGTGTTGAGAAAAAAATGTGAAAGATTATAAGGTTTGCACATATTTCTGCACGTTTGGACAGTTTACTCTTGATGATAAGAAACTTGAAAATATGTCAGGAGTCATAGTGAGATAACACCCATGAGACGGCTCTCCGGTTTGACTCAAACAACAGAGCAGTCAGTCTCTGGGTTTCTAACAGTGGTCGACAGTATGATTTTATACAAGTACTTGTACAGTATTAAATCTTGTTTTCCTCCATATTTGTCGTCCCAGTGCGAGGCTGAAGTGCTGATTACTCCGCTATCCTATTGGGTACAGTAACCATTGGGGTTTATTAACAGGCATCCATAAAAGTGACAGTGATTTTACTGTAGCATGTTCACGTTAATGAAACAAATAGGAAAACTCATAATGAAGATTATCACAATCAATCTCGCTGTCGTCTTCAATTATCAGCTGGTTGGTGACATCAGGAATAATCCATATTTCGTATATGTCCTGGGGCAATGACACAGTTTGTACAGTTTAACGTTGCCACAAAAAGTGTTTACGGCGTCAGAAAAAATACTTTTGTGTGGTCTCGGGGATGTTTGATATTCTAATAATCCATTAAATAGCGAAAAGGGATTAATAACCACTATGTTTGTCGTAATATCCAGCTTGCTTAATTTATCTAGCCATTTAAACTGCATTCTGTACAGCCAGATTAAAGTTTTATTTGAAATATTAGCACACAAGCATGTTACGATTTTCTGCTGTCACAAACTATCGTAACACTAGCAGTATCAGTGGAGTGCTTGCGATATATACATGTATATATATAACATTAAAAACATGTACATATATTACAGTTTGACTGCAGAAGTGCAGAAAGGTCAATTGATGGAATTTACAGAATATGTAAAAAAAATGTTCAAACAGACACAGGTGCATAGAATAGAGAGGTGAGGGCTTATTGATCAAAGCTGAAAGTGAAGAGATGTTATATTGTACATCAGGACGTGTTCTTTTGACTATGTGTTTTCTTACATGATTGAGCTCGAGTATAATGAGCATTTACCAGAAACAGACCGTGATAGTTATCACATTTTATTTGATAGCAAAAGTTTAATTGCATAGCAACATAATTACTGAAGACAATTGTAAGATTTGTTATGACATATCTATAGCAACCCCGATCTAGATGAATAATTGATTGAATCCACCTTCGATAACATCATGACTTTTTAAGTAGTCTGACAATATAAACAAGACCATTGTTTTCCGTGTGACTGGTAAAGCGGTATCTCAATATGGCTATGGTAGGTAATATAGATAGTTTATAGATCACCCTAGGGCTGAGATATCAACAAAGTGCAAATTTCTCACTGTAGGTGTTACCATGGTGACACGTCTTCTGTGACCTTTAAGCCCTTCCAGTTTTCTTAGATTTTAGGAATAGAATCTGCAGAATGATAAACCATATGTATGCTTTTTTTTTTTTTTTTTAAATTGTTTCATTTCATTTCAACTACCGTACTGTTGATTTTTTTTTAGATTCTAGGAAATATATGACTTTTTGTCTAAACAGGTGCAATTTTTGCTGGTTCAATAAAATTAAAACCTTTGCTTTGAAAATTAATGTACCAAGGACAATGCCTGTCAGTGTTTTCCAACACTGGGGGAATTGTGCCTGTTGGGTTATCATCAAATCAAATAACAAGATGGCTTTCTGTAAGAAAAAAAATGTATGAACTACATAATGTACGTATATGTACCGGGGTACTAGAAGTTTTGGTTTTCATACAGTATTGATCAAAGATTGTCAAATATGTTTTAAGTGTTCTGAATTTTTATTAAGATTGCAGATTTAAAAATCTTTTTCTGAATTGTTACTTTCATTTCAAAGATCTCTCCCCAATGCCAAAGCTGTCACCTTGGTAACAGCAATGTGTCGTATTAACTTGATCCAATAAATGCCATGGCCACCATTTTGCTAAGCAGAAATCGTATTTCCCATGATTAAACCAAACCTGATATGTATAATTATACTGAGAGCTGTTAGATTGTGTATCAGGTGTGAGGCTTTACCCATGTGGCCACATATGACTCAAGTCAGATACATTAATTATGTATTGAAACCTTCAAAAGTGGAAACCAAGACGTCATATGTCTCTGGGGCCATTTATAAATAAGGTTATAGTTTCAGGCCCCTTTAATTCTTCCTGAAGCAGAATAATGCTGATAAATATGATATGTTTGGTGTATTTCCTCGGTTTGATATTGGAATATAAAACAAACCAGCATTATTAGTCATAAGAGACCTTTCTTAAATAACATTTCTAGCAATGTAATTTTGGATGTTTTGCTGATATATAGAGCCCATACAACAAATACAGACACTTTTAGCTCCAAACCCATGACCTAAATAGAAATGACAATATAGAAAGCTATATTTGAAATAACTTAATTCTAGCATGATGTCTAAATAGACCATACAGAGGCTGGACAAATGTCACAAAGGTTTGGAAAGATTGGAATCATCAATTTCCGGCTTTAGATGGAGACAGAAAGCATGGACTGTCATGTTGTTGTAGAAATTTACGTGATGATTTCAACCATTATGTCCACTTATTACTGCCCATCCAAGGCATTCAGTCAGGGCTATAGAGACCTGCCAGAGGGTTTCCAGCATCATGTACATTTCTATTACTCAATTATGGACAGAGTCTTTAAATGTACTGTAGATGGTAAAGGATTAAATGGATGAGCCATGGAAGGTTACAGTCTGCATGTGTGGTACTGAACCATGGAAGGTCAAAGGTTACACAGATGGTAGAACCATAGGTCAAAGGTTACATAGATGGTAGAACCATAAAAGGTCAATGCTTGCATGGATGGTAGAACCACAGAAGAGCAAAGGTTACATGGATGGTAGAACCACGGAAGGTCAAAGGTTACATGGATGGTAGAACCTCAGAAGGTCAAACGTTACATGGATGGTAGAACCACGGAAGGTCAAGGTAACGTGGATGGTAGAACCACGAAAGGTCAAGGTAACATGAATGGCAGAACCACGGAAGGTCAAAGGTTACATGGATGGTAGAACCACGAAAGGTCAAAGGTTACATGGATAGTAGAACCACGGAAGGTCAAAGGTTACATGGATGGAAGAACCTTACAGGGTTAAGGGTCACTTAGATAGTTGAACCAATGGAGGGTCAAGGGTTATATTAATGACAGAACCATTAGGGGTTAAAGGTCACATGGATGGTAGGGTACTGTATAGTTAACTACAAGTTACATAGAAAATAGAACCACAGCAGGCTAAAATGACAAGGGCTACTGATATTGTAGATCCATGGAGGATCAAGAGTTACATGGAGGATTAAGGGGTTAAATGGATGGTAGTGCCAAGATTACAAGTACTTTTCTTGTCATTCTGAGCCTAATGATCGACAGCTGTGAACCAGTAGAAATGTAAGTTATTCCATAGAGCAGCCGGCCATCAAATCGCTTCAGCATCACAGGATCAATATGGGACAAATTGGCTCAAGTGTCAGTAAACAGTACTTGACCATTTAGTCTGGTCAATAATAGGAAACCAGTGTAGGCACTTAACCTGTGACTTGACCAGCATCACCAGTTACAAGGTGATCATCAACTGTACATAGAGGAGAGTGATCCCGTTGTCATAGATCCAGTCATTGAAGGATTTTTTTTTTTTTGTAAATTAAAAAGTGCTGGTACCGATAATAAGAAAATTTATAGGTAAATGTTTGTAAGATTTGTAAGTACATAGTTTTGTGCTTCTTGTTATAATAATGAACAATTATTGTGAATATCAGAGTATTCTGAACCATTGAGACATTAATTGAAACACCACACATGTGTGTGTATTTAAGGGAACCTGATCCTTTATCATATAATGTACTTGGAGAGATCCAGACAGTCATCAAGCTGTGACTGTAGGATGGTGTAATCCCCTTATTATGTATAAATCCTCTGATAGGACATCATCACCATTATCTGTATTATAGATCCCTCAGTCTACACCACAGCCAGGAAGTCACCCTGCTGCTGAGGCTGGGGGACCCTACATCATGTTAGATCATTATGTGATAGCGTCCAAGGAGATTCACTAAGTAAGGTTTTATATCCCTAAACTAGCAGGTGGTTTAATAGTTGGTCATTGACATCAAAGCAACACAAATACAAAATGTAACAAGACAACTTTAATGCTCATTGATTGGTGCAAATAATTAATACAAAAATGTACTTACTGATTTCTGTATAATGTATCATTTTAGCTGTTTTATTTATTTATTTATTTGTTTTTGGAAGACGGAAAGTTCAAATCTGTCATTAAAATTATATTGATGATCATCATACCTGCCAACTTTTTAGAAGTGTGCAAGAGTGACACAGTAAACAGAATCTTAAAGGGGAGATGATTTGCTATAGAAAAATTTCTTCCCTTCCTGAAAACATCCCTCCTCAATTATGGATAGTTGATAAGATTAACATGATCACCATGGAAATAACTAGTTGGTCTGAATATGACCATGTAAGATGGTGATCGATGTATACTAATATCACTGTAAGATTAGAATCACTGGTTTTCTGATAGACAATATTACAACATTCATAATTTATCCCAGGCAAGTAGCAGAAAAAAAGACACCCTTGTGGACACAACTTTCAGTGATTTAATGACAGAAGGCACAGAGACCTCATTAAAAATTGATTAAGTCTGGCCTCACCACAGATTAATTTTTACATAGACTTGATATTATCCTGTGTTAATTGTAGTCTGCCTGTACAGAAAGGTTATTATCCAGCACAAAACATACCTATGGAACACTAATTAATTTTGTAGGTAATAGTCTCCTGTAACATTCACACCTGTACTGATAGTTTTACACTTCCTGTATGTACGAACACCTGGGTAGTGTTACCTGTATACACTTACCTGTGTGCTCTACAAACCTTTGACACTGACCAATGAGTGGACACAGATAACTTAACTGGACATCCTTTGTTTGTAAGGTATTTTGTATTTATGTGTACTTATTTCTGCGCGTTATGACCCTTGGCTGTGTGTCCTTGGGTTGAATAGGAAGTTGGTGTTTATATGGTTATAGAGGTACACTTGAGGACATCCGGACACTCCCACTCTCCAATCTAACGGGAGCTCCTCTATATATGTGACACTGACGATAACGGAAGTTAAATCATCAGAAAAAAGGATGCATGACTCAATTTGTGGTTGATGACAAGTTGTAGGTAAGATAAGCTACATGGGCCAGGTCACATATGAACGTTATATTTGGATGTATGGTGATCTGGAGCAGATTTTATAAGTATTTTTATTTTCATTGTTCATAGAATGACGACATGACCCACCTAGAGGTAAGTTTAGAAACTTACAAATATAATTAAAGGGTTGACATTAGTGACAGAACCATTAGGGGTCAAAGGCTATATTGATGGTAGGATACTATCTCTAGGTTACAGTCGATAAGGAATTTAATCTCTCCAGTTGATTTTTACCTAAATTTGCCTCTTTTTTTTTAATTACTGTCGATACATGTGTCAACATTGTATGGTCTGTGATCCTCTGTGATTAGGTACAAATCAGGGCACATTTCAACACAATCTCGCACATTGTTATCTGATCATCATAAACAAGTCACTTTTTTATTGTGCTCGTGTGCCTTCCTGATAATAATGTGATAAATGTACGGGTGTTTTGGCATTGAGCAATGCGACATCAGTCGAGGGGTCGTGACCAGACTAATGTCTCTCAGTTGAGAGCTTCACTAGAATAATCTAGGCTGTTATTTTGTGGAGATCCATTTTATGGGATTGCCAGGGTCCCTCTGATATAATTAAGTATCATGTATTGGTCTGTGAAAGTTTACTGTTACCATACCATGGTAAAGTGCTGGAACATGGCCTTTAAAAATGTTGTAGAAGGTCAGGGTTTCGTACTGTTGTAATTTCTGAAGAAAATATTATTGAGCACGCCTTTCTTCTATTGAACAAAAAATTCAAAGCATACCTGGACATAATTTTATATTGATGGTATTCTTTCCTCAAAGCTTTTTTGCTGAATACAATTGTTTGCGAGTAATCCATTTTAAAGTGGCTCCGAAAACACCTGGGAACATTGCACAGGAAGTTTGGTCACGAACCACATGGTACTATAGGCATATTATAAGTACATTCAGATATATTTAACACCAATATAGGAGCAGGCCACAAATGACACAGGACCCTGAAAGGAAGTATTATAACTGTACCCACAGGGGCATGTAACAATGTTTCTGGGGACAGGACTTGTGTACCAATAGTATTAGAGTGTACTAATTTGTAACCAGGATATGAAAAACAGAGAGATGATTAGACTATTAAGGTTTATTTGTTACAGTATAGACGTACCTGTCTGATTTCATGAACAGCCAGGTAAACCCAAATATTTACTTTCAAATCAAACCCCAGAGGTTTAAATCAAACACCATAAATCCTGGAGAGACTGGAGGGTGCAGTAGGATCATGGGAAAATCAAATTAGATTCTCGACTCCTTCAATTTAAGGTATACTGTACAGGTAGGTACCCAGGTATAATTGTATAGAGACCTCAAACACTCATATTCAGGAGACTTCAACTGATTTGCAAGGCACATTTTCGCTTTAGGTGTTTTTAATTTAAATTGCATTTCCACGCATGCAGAATTTGATATGATGTCACCGTTTTACCTGTAAAAAGCCTTCATTTCATAGATTTTATACCTGGTAAGTCCATATTCAGCTAAAGTCATATTTTCCTGCTCATGTCCAGTCATAAGCCAGTATCCATCAACAAGCTAACTTGTTCGAGAAAAAAGCCAATGTCTGACAATAAGTCCTAGCTTACTTAATTAAGTAATAAGCCATTATGTCTGACAATAAGTCCTAGCTTACTTAATTAAGTAATAAGCCAAATTGTCTGACAATAAGTCCTAGCTTACTTAAGTAATAAGCCATTATGTCTGACAATAAGTCCTAGCTTACTTAATACAGTAATAAGCCAAATTGTCTGACAATAAGTCCTAGCTTACTTAATACAGTAATAAGCCAAATTGTCTGACAATAAGTCCTAGCTTACTTAATACAGTAATAAGCCAAATTGTCTGACAATAAGTCCTAGCTTACTTAATACAGTAATAAGCCAAATTGTCTGACAATAAGTCCTAGCTTACTTCAGTAATAAGTCAATGTCTCAAGAAATAAGTCACTTTATATATAAGTTTAAGTGTTTCTTTCAGACTACATAATAGTTACACGATTACAAATGTTACAATGTGAAGTTGAGGAAAATAGAGATGGCACATTTGGATTAATTACTCTTGAAAGCCGTGGACTTCCCTTGTGGATTATATACTGATTCACAGTGTGTGCATGATGTGCTTAAAGCTCACAATTTCTTGTGAAATATGGTATGATGGAATGATATTACCACGCTGAAGAAGCTAATCTTTTCAAAGGAATAATCAACATTACAAGAATTCAAACACAATTGTGGAATGATACAATGTTGGATGTTTTTAAATAGTGAAAAATTCCTGTGGAATACTTTATCTTGGAAGCACTTTTCATTTGGAACACATTCTCTTGGACAACAGGAGCTACAGTAGACTACTGCAGCAAATATATGTGATTCATGGATTCAAAAGATGATGATGAAGATGATATGATGATGATGATGATGTATGTATTATCAACTATATGTGGATTACTTTGGTGTGGATTCAGAAGTGGATTTTTCAGCCTATTCATGTCGTGGATTAACGTGGATTTATTAATATATGCACCTTATTTACATGTGGATAATTCTTGTCGACTGACATGCAGACCAGAGCCGATGCATAAATCATATAATGCCAGTAAAGATATACATGTATTTCATTCTGCGTGTGACCATATATGGTTAAATTATTATCATACTACATGAAGTGCACTTGTAAATTCATCTTGACTATGAAAGATAAATATGAATTTTTACGTAGTAGATCAGGAAGAGATTACAAAGACTTCTGACGCTTTGTAATAGTCTTCACCATAAAGGATGCACCTGCGCATGTTCAAGTATAAACATGTGTATGATACATCTGCAAGGAATGTGATTTTTTTTGTCTACCTTTTGTGCCCAAATCTCTTAAATCTGTGAAAGCAATATTTTTTTTTTTCGAAGGAAAATTGGTTTAAACCATTTTGAATAAAGTATGTTATAAAGGTTTATTTTGAAATGAAATGAGAAAAGAGTTACAATTTGCATCAATTTTTATGGTTTTAACTTTCTAACAAGTACAAGTAAAAAGTACAGTTAAAAATCCCAGCAAATAAGAGCCTAGTTGTTTCACCATGATTTGTATACAGTCTATATTCCATGCACGAAATGTTTTTTTTCAAAAATGTCAAAGAAAATCCAAAGCATGCATTTTTGCAGCATCGGACGAAAACACATGTTGTGGCTTTCAAAATGTCCTTCATATCTCAAATATCTGTATATCAAAAGGGCCGGTACAAGTATTAAAGCATGGTAATAACTTGTAACAAACAGCTGTGAATTACACATTATGTGCATAATATAGTCACATGGACTTAGTATGATAATCAAGGGATTATTTGTGCAACATCATAGGAAATAAAACATTGTGTTTTAGTATGAAGACAAGAGGGTCAGGGTTGACCTATGATGATTTGACAGGAGATACATGTATATACAATAAAAAGAGAAATTCCCACACATCATATAACACTAGCTATACCCCTTTAGGTCAATCAGATATAATAAAAATACTTATGTGACAGATCCCACTGGTCAGTTTGCTTGACCACCTCCTGGCATGAGGTCTATAGAATGTACTACAGCCATCTGAGTGGTCAGTGCCCTAGTCTTAATAGCCCTGTCTGTCATACAATGCTTAGATCTTCCTGGTATTAGATTTCCTAGATACCAGGAACAGGGAAGTCTGACCAGGCCCCTAAGGGGTCAGTGCTGGTCAGTAGAAAGCCAGACTATATATAAGTAGGGTTTACTTGTTTGATAATGGAGTGTTAAAGAGGATATAAACAGTTATAGTGTAAATACACTTCACTATCATATGTGTGCCCAGTGGATACAGTAGATTGGTCTAAGTAGATGTTTACTGTCAGATGAATCCTTCAACATGTTAACGACATTGAATTGCATGTCCATTGCAGAAAGTTATATTTAAAAGAAGCATCTTTTCCTGTAAAAAAATAACAATAAAAAAACACACATCTGCTGTGGGGGTTTGAACCCTTGACTTCATATCTATAACTGTAAAACTTTCTTTATTTTACAACAATTGCAAACAAATAAGGCTCAGATGGAAGGGCACTGAGGGGGCTTACTGTTGGAGGAAACCAGAATACAGGGGCGGGGTGGGGGGCGGGGGGATACCCACAGGTGACTCCATACCTTGTCACATCCGATCAGGGAATCCAACCCAGGTCACCTAGTTGAAAGGAAAGTGTTACTGTCACCCAGACTCCATACCTGAGGTAACTTATCGCTAACTTGATCTGGTCATAATGTCGTAATACCCCATTATTATTCTCATGTGTTCTATAATCCTATGAACACAGTCCAGATTAATTAATTTATGTATATGTATTAGGGATAATTGTATATCTATATAAGGTATATATAAACAGTTTGTACTGTTGTAAGAGGTTAGTGCCTTTACTAACATGCTGGAGCAGTATAATTATAGTTGTATACCTATAGTGGTTGGTCCTAATTGACTGTTTATGTACAATAAATTGGTACATATATATACAGGTACATACTCTTAGCCTTTATAGGATTTTAATACTGGTGATCGCCTCAACCTACAGGGAACCTTAGTCTAGCAGTATATGCATGGTGTAAAATGGGTTTAGGTGATTTGTCACTGTAAAATTGGTTCAGATTCCCAGATTGTACTGTTTGGGGGAGGGGGGGGGGGGGGATAATAGAGAAATTAAGGAAGACAGTTCAAATCAGTATTATTATGTTAACCAGTGTTCTCCATCACAGTCGTTTAGAGTGCTGGCCATGAAATCTCAGGTGAAGATTTGAGGTGCATGGTTCGATGCTCCCTACCCCTGTCGGTTTGTGTTTGTTGGGATGCTGCGAAAGTTGGCAGTCTTTGCTGTCGTGGTTGTGTCCTTGGCCAAGACACTTTACCCTAATTGCTTTGGATAACATGTGAATGCACTGGGCGCCCTGGCCTCCAATATGTTGTTCAGTGAGGTAGTCATCAACTACAACAAGGAGACCCTGCCTCAAAATGACCCAGGGCGATAAACCCAGCAAACAAACTCCAACACAGACCTTAGATAGTGAGTTTCATAGGCTTGGTCACTTCATGTTTAAAACAGATAATAAGTACATATACAACTCTTAAACATGTTTTAATTTGATAGAGGTAATATGAATTACTTCCAAGTTTATTTCAAATTTTGCAAACTTTATATCTTTTCTTATAGACATATTTTTCATAATAGCATTTGTCAGTATGATCCCAAACTGTACTGAAAACATATAACCTTGATTCAAAAATAGAGCTTTGAATTAAATTTCAAAAAAATGTCTGATGTGTAACCTTTGATAAGAGACCACAGTCTTGTCACAATTTTCTAGTTATGTTGAAAACAACACGAGAATGTGTAAATATTGTGATGAGAATGTTTTGTGTCTTGAGCGATCTATCTATGTCTGATCTGACAAGCTTCGTTGGTTGTTTGGTATTTCTATACATACCTACGTACATACTGTGTACTTGTAAGGTGTGCTTAGGTACGTCATATATACACAGCTCTAAATTCTTATCTTGTTTAGTCAGTACTTCAATATGTTTTATTTAAATCGGCTTGTAATAAATGCATACATCGTATAGGCTGACCTAATGAGTTGTAATTAGTAAATATCAGCCTTATAGAGCCCCTTACCCATCCTTTCTCTTGGTCCCAATTTCCCATAATATCCATTAACTTAACGAAGAGTTTCAATTGGAAAGCTTTGCCAAATTAAAGGAAAATTCATAACCAAAGATTTGTTCTTCTATCCAATAATGCTTAATTCTTTTTGAAATTGTAACATATTGATGAAACTGGGGGTCTGACCATCTAACCAGTAATGCTGATTTTGTCTAGACCCCCCCCTCCCCATCAGATCTCACATTCTATAATTCTATACAAAACATACATTGGGCTTATATTTCAGCCTTCAACTGTTACAGAAAAACATTATAGAAAAAATATAAATTTATTTATAGATATCAGACAGAGCAACAGGTGTATATGTAGATTTTATCTTTGTTTAGCTGTGCATTTTAGGGAAAAGATTTATACTTCATCAAAAACTCAGAGGGAAACATGTTTAAATTGATATCCCATTACACGGAAAACGTGTGCAGTTCTCCTGATAATTACTCCAATCATATAAATTCTACACTCTAGTACCGACCTACCAGGTAAAAAAATCAATCTCCCTACAGGTCTATTCAACTAGTACTTATCAATGATAAGTCACATCACAAAACTCAATATAAGGGAGGAAAACTTAGTGGAACATAAAACAGAATTATTTATGATTTATATACGATATTTAATTGCACTTCTATAGTGTGATTGAAGGCAGTGTGGTGTCCGATCTTATTGTCTGTTGTACATTGTACCTATAGTCAGTGAACCCTCAGGGATGCTCATAAAAAATGTAATAAACTCAACGTTTATCTGATATCATAACAGAAAGTCACAAGTATGGCATGCATAGCTATCAGAAAGGACAATCAATTTACACGGGGAAAATTAGATTATCAAGATTTTGGTTTAATTTATTTGAAAATAATCATGAAATATTTTAGAAAAAACATACAATTATTAAAATTTGATTTATTTTATTAAAAAAATACTAAAAATTGAACAATTTAGAACAGAAATATAAAAATTAATTAAAAACTATGATGAATTAAAAACTATGATGTTGATAAAAATTGCTTAAAATAGATCTTGATATAATTTAAAAAAAATAAGCATGTTATTTCAACTTCATTTTAAATTGTTTTAATTATAACAGGATCAATAATACTCCAAATAAAAATACTCTGTATGCTATAAAAACTATTTGTGATAAAAGTTTTACCATTTAAAGCTATAACTCTAAATGTGTCGGGTTGTGGAACATGACTAAGTTCATGTAATCTATAAGTCATTATACCTCCTACTGTGTAGACAGTCTTACCGGTAAATGGATGAATCTAACTTCTCGCTTGATTTATTGCTGGGTGTTAAGAGTCTGAGAGGAGATCCTATTTATTAGATTGTATTCCGTATTTTCTGCCGATCATGTGATCTTACCTGTGGCAAGATTTGTTTACTCTACCTGGCGGATATTTTTAGCTTTTCTAAGGAATTCTGGGATGTGTATGCGTGTGATGTCATAGGCTCATACGGCGAATTGTCCCCATGTTGAGAAATTTCGTTAGACATAGCTTTTTAGACAAGTATATAACAGGTAAGTGTCACTCATGGTTTCTGTATGCTTATTTGAAAGTGTTTATAACGATCATGATGACAGACAGGCCCATCTTGTCAAGTTCCTGTGAAGGGATCTTCAGTGTAATGTGACCTAGATAGTATTGAGATTTTTGAATGCGCTATGGCGGTAGCCATGCAAAGATACCCCGATTTACACAGATCGGGTTCCGGTTTGGGAAATTGTGGACAGGATATTCTCCGAAAAGTGAATCATTGAGCTGGAACTATTATTTTAACAACTGAAACAATTTGCTGTTATTGTTTACTACTGTAAGTGTGTGTATTGTTTACGTACGATGTCGGGTATTTTAGCTTGTGTGCCAGACATTCTTGGGGCCCGCCACAGGGGAATTACTAGCCGGCGACAGCTGATTGAGTGTTAATAGCATCATTTAACCTTTGTCTACTGTCAGAACTATACGTGTGAAGTTCATAATCGAACGAAAATAGCAGGAAATGTATGTGTGTATGCAGGAGATGATGGAGCTACATACAAAGTTAACCTTTTGAACGTGTTAAGGTCATTCACGGGATTGGTGTAAATGTGCAGAATTCTATATTTTGAACTGGCGGGCACCTGCTTTCACTATCGTATTTAATGCTGCAGGATATATTGAATCTATTTAAGAAGTTTAAGGATACAAAGTTGAACATTTTAGAGTTGTATGCACCATTAGTCTACTGGTTTCATACACATATACATTGTAATACAAAGTTTATGTAACTAGAAATGTGCTAACTGTTTTAATCAAGCACTGCCCATATTTGGTTAATACAGTTCAATGCAATTACTAAGATAAGGGCTTTTGGAGTATTACTACTGCCTAGTTGATAAATGATTTGCATGTTTCTTGTGCATTACATACACTTAATAATACAGTTACTCATTCAGTCTTTGTTTACAGTGGCTTATGGTGGATATTTAAATTAAAGTCATCTTTTATGTATTTTCATTAATTGTTTTTTCATTATATATAAATTTAGATATGAAGGGATAATAGAAACATTTCTTTGTATGGAAAGTGACAATTTCATAAACAATTACTGTAGACAAGGTATGTACTGTAGGATGACTACTATAGGATCATGTGTATAACATCACATAATAATTATGTCCACAAAATGTGATGTCAGTACATGTACAGCATTCAAAGATAGCCAAAGTTCTCATGATGAAAGTGAGAGTACAGCAGGATAGCTGAAGTCCAGCAGAACAGAAATATATCTGCCCTTAGAAGCACTAAAACAGTTATTGTTAAACACATTTCAATTGTTTCAAAAGTTCTCATGGCATATATTTCTTTTATTTTTACAGGATAAAGAAACTGAAAAGCCCAAAACTAATCCCAAAGTAGAGCGCCGCTCCAAACCCACAGGCAAGATGGTGATGTGCCGGGTCACCTTGCTTGATGCATCCACACTAGAAATTGAGCTAGATGTAAGTATTGTATATAACATATATATGTAAATATCTGTAGACCATGTAAGTATTGTATGTATAACATAGATATGTAAATATCTGTAGACCAGATGGTGTAGACATATAATGATATAAGAATGTAGTAATTTTACGTCGCATCAGAGATTTGGAATGATGTCTAATTCTGTGTATCATACTCTGTCTAATGATTTTGAAATTCTGGTACAGGAAACTAATTTTAAAAAGAGACATCAAGCATAAAGGTAGTATACTTCCCAAAGCCACCAAAGTGTATTTCCCCCCAATAAAAGAATTACATTTCCCCCTGTATTTGCAGAAATGTGTCAAGTATACATAGCAGACACAGAAAAAAAGCTTGAAGTTAAGTAGTGGTTCCTTAAAAAGCTCAGATCAACAGTTTACAGTCTCATAATGAAGACTGTCCTGAAGATTAGGTTGGCCGAGAAATGTTAGCCACTTCACCCACGTTAGTCATTCCAACCCTTGTTAGACCTAAGTTCCACACAATAATGGAGTTACAGAGAAATGTTAGCCACTTCACCCATGTTAGCCATTCCACCCCTTGTTAGACCTAAGTTCCACACAATAATGGAGTTACAGAGAAATGTTCTCTGGCATCCCTTGTTAGACCTAAGTTCTACACAATAATGGAGTTACAGAGAAATGTTCTCTGGCATGCAGAGTCAGGAAATGGCTTGTAGTTGACTATAGCTTAGATATAAGTAGGTTATGATTCTAAGTCTGCAGTGTTCATAACTGGTAGAAACATGGTAAACAAGATACCATGTCTATATCTGTCATATTTATTACCATTTTGCTTGAACACGATGCCAGGTTTTATGCAAGTGGAGGCACCGGAATCAAATTTTGACCTCTGTTACAACATAATAATGAGACAACCAGACAACATCATAAATGTTTGGGTTTAAGGAAAACAAATTATAGACCGTTGAGGAGACAGGATTATTAGATCTTGGTTTCCCTTAATCAGGTATATCATGATCAGGGCTTGATCATAATATGGTCTTTCTATTTCTGGCATTTTAACCCTAAAATCAAATGTATCAATATTCTATCAGACGTATATGATAAATAATTCAAAATAAATGGATTATTTATTGTGCATGGATATTAGATAAAGTTCCATTACTCATTTGGAAATTCACTTTTTTCAGATTGTTAAATGTTATACAATTGTTGACTTTGGATGAGGTTACCTGGTAACACCACAATTTATCAACCCTAGAAATCTGATTATCACTGTCAGGCTAACAGCCAAGGTGATTATAAGATTCTAGGGTTGATGAATCCTGGTGTTAATGATATCAAAAGCTGACAATTATTTCAATATCAAGAAGAAATAGCAGTAGATACTAGTATGTTGTTAATTTTGTCATGATTTTTAGCTCACCTGCCCGAAGGGCAAGTGAGCTTATGCCATGGTGCGGCGTCCGTCCGGCCGTCCGTCCGGCGTCAACTTTTTCATTTAAACAACTTCTTCTCAATAACCGAGAGGCTCAGGAACTTCATATTGGGCCTGTAACATGCTGGGGTGAAGGGCTACCAAGTTTGTTCAAAGAAATGACCTTGACCTTCATTCAAGGTCACAGAGGTGAAATAGGCTATAATCTTCAAACGACTTCTTCTCAATAACCAAGAGGCCCAGGGACTTGATATTAGGCCTGTAGCATGCTGGGATCAAGGGCTACCAAGTTTGTTCAAAGAAATGACCTTGACCTTCATTCAAGGTCACATGGGGCAAATAGTCTGTAGTCTTCAAACAACTTCTTCTCAATAACCAAGAGGCCCAGGGACTTGATATTAGTCCTGTAGCATGCTGGGGTGAAGGGCTACCAAGTTTGTTCAAATAAATGACCTTGACCTTCATTCAAGGTCACAGAGGTGAAATAGGCTATAATCTTCAAACAACTTCTTCTCAATAACCAAGAGGCCCAGGGACTTGATATTAGGCCTGTAGCATGCTGGGGTGAAGGGCTACCAAGTTTGTTCAAATAAATGACCTTGACCTTCATTCAAGGTCACAGAGGTGAAATAGGCTATATTCTTCAAATGACTTCTTCTTAATAACCAAGAGGCCCAGGGACTTGATATTGGGCCTGTAGCATGCTTGGGTGAAGGGCTACCAAGTTTGTTCAAATAAATGACCTTGACCTTCATTCAAGGTCACATGGGGCAAATAGGCTGTAATCTTCAAACAACTTCTTCTCAATAACCAAGAGGCCCAGGGACTTGATATTAGTCCTGTAGCATGCTGGGGTGAAGGGCTACCAAGTTTGTTCAAATAAATGACATTGACCTTCATTCAAGGTCACAGAGGTGAAATAGGCTATAATCTTCAAACAACTTCTTCTCAATAACCAAGAGGCCCAGGGACTTGATATTAGGCCTGTAGCATGCTGGGGTGAAGGGCTACCAAGTTTGTTCAAATAAATGACCTTGACCTTCATTCAAGGTCACAGAGGTGAAATAGGCTATAATCTTCAAACAACTTCTGCGCAATAACCAAGAGGCCCAGGGACTTGATATTAGGCCTGTAGCATGCTGGGGTGAAGGGCTACCAAGTTTGTTCAAATAAATGACCTTGACCTTCATTCAAGGTCACAGAGGTGAAATAGGCTATAATCTTCAAACGACTTCTTCTCAATAACAAAGAGGCCCAGGGACTTGATATTGGGCCTGTAGCATGCTGGGGTGAAGGGCTACCAAGTTTGTTCAAATAAATGACCTTGACCTTCATTCAAGGTCACATGGGTGAAATAGGCTATAATCTTCAAACAACTTCTTTGCAATAATCAAGAGGCCCAGGGATTGATATTAGGCCTGTAGCATGCTGGGGTAAAGGGCTACCAAGTTTTGTTCAAATAAATGACCTTGACCTTCATTCAAGGTCACAGAGGTGAAATAGGCTATAATCTTCAAACGACTTCTTCTCAATAACCAAGAGGCCCAGGGACTTGATATTGGGCCTGTAGCATGCTGGGGTGAAGGGCTACCAAGTTTGTTCTAAGAAATGACCTTGACCTTCATTCAAGGTCACATGGGTGAAATAGGCTATAATCTTCAAACAACTTCTTCGCAATAACCAAGAGGCCCAGGGACTTGATATTGGGCCTGTAGCATGCTGGGGTGAAGGGCTACCAAGTTTGTTCAAATAAATGACCTTGACCTTCATTCAAGGTCACAGAGGTGAAATAGGCTATAATCTTCAAACGACTTCTTCTCAATAACCAAGAGGCCCAGGGACTTGATATTAGGCTGTAGCATGCTGGGATCAAGGGCTACCAAGTTTGTTCAAATGAATGACCTTGACCTACATTCAAGGTCACAGGGGTGAAATCGGCTTAAATCTGTAAATAATAATTTTGCGATAGCCAAGAGCCTTTGAGACCTGATATTAGGCCAATAGAATGCTGGAATAAAGGACTAGAAAATTTATTAATATGAATAAACCTAGCCTACTCTGATATTTGAATAAAGAAGTAATCAGCATAGTATCTGTAGAAATGACCTCAACCAACTTCAAAGTTGCTGTAGAGCCAGGTGAGCGATACAGGCCCATTGGGCCTCTTGTTTTACTGTGAAAAAGGAGTGTTAAAATGACAGGTGGTTTTCCCATTTCTATTTTAGGGTATGAGGAAACTGAATTAAAAAGTAAAGTTAACCTCGCACATATTATTGGGATGTGAACATTTCATTTTGTTAATACCTGTACAACAGGTATTGACCCATGATAAAACAACAACAAAAAACAGTCCTATATAACAGCATGTTGCATCAGAGAAATCTACCTTTTGAATACAACAGTACTGAATGATAAGACAATTAAATATTGTTATATTGTTATTGTTATTGTTTACAGAAAGGAGCTAATGGCCAGGTGTTATTCGATAAAGTGTGTACAAATCTCAACCTCCTTGAAGTAGAATATTTTGGACTGACATACCTTGACAAGGATGTAAAGGTAAGAAATGGACATAGAATGGAAATGATCCCTTTATCAACTTCCTAATGACATATTGTATACAGTTACCAAGAACATGGGAATGAGACCATGTGTATGAATTTGGAAGTTGGGAAAATTTGTCAGCATATTTTCTGTAAATTAGGAAAATAGCATAAGTGTTTTGACAGATTATTTTACTGGTTTCCAAATTGTTACCATCATAAGAATCTATATCATTCCAGTGAAATAAATGTTTAGTTTAGAGCCTTTGTTGTCAATTTTGTTGGTGTACATTTCCATTAAGGAAATTTTTAATTGGAAAAATAAAGGACCAATTTATAGTTGCTTTTGCATGGGTGATGATTGGCAAAGATAAATTTTATGATTTTTATCCCAGAATAAACACAAGTTGAGAACTTTATATTTGTACCTGTTGAGTACCCAAAGTACAAACAGATTATTTTAGTAATGGTATTTTTCAATGCCTAATTTGATACTAAGACAAAAATATACAGTTCACAGTAAATTCACATACATCTGTTTTCATTTCAGTATTGGTTGACGGGGGACAAGAAAATTGCAAAACAGTTGAAAGGTTAGTACTACAAGGCGAATCATTTGGACATATTAGGAAGCTGTTGTGTAAATTATACCTATTGTTGAGAGGAGGTATGGTTAAGTGTAAACAAAAAACATTCCATTATAGACTTGTTTGCTGGGTTTATTGCCAGTCATTTTGAAGCGGGTCACCTTGCAGTAGTTGGTACTTACTGAACAACATGTGGGAGGCCCATTACATGCCATCCAGAGTATTTAGGATAAAGCATCTTGCCTTAAGACAAAACCATGACAAGCACACAATGACAAAATTATCAGCTTTCTGAGAAACACAAACTAACACAGTCAGAGAGAGTCGAACCACAAACCTCGGATTATGACTTTGAGGTTATGTGTTCGGCGCTCTAACCAACTGCTATCGCAGCTCCCTTACTATAGTGATTTAGAGTATGATTTTCTTTCATAAATAGGCATCTGTACTGAGACAATGTAGACTAATATAACCGTTATAGAACTGTATTCATTGATAAAGTGATACATGCATAACAATTAATTGAAATAATGAAAAATTTGTCATTTGTCTCGAGTGCAAATGATAAAGTGATACATGCATAACAATTAATTGAAATAATGAAAAATTTGTCATTTGTCTCGAGTGACAAGTATAGTGTTGTCTATATCATGTGTTAAAAGATGAATTATTTGAATTTAACCAATCAAATTTAATGGTAAGGTGCCTAGTCCTTTAGATCTGATTCCATCAACTGTATGCTAGATATCTTTACAAAAAGGTACTCCGTCCCACCATGTTAAAGATGGACTAACTTCCAGCCCCTAAATGTTTGTAAATGATTGCCCAACTAAATTCTGAAATCTTAAATCTCCATACTTTGAAACTAGAATAAAATTGAGAACAAAATTGCAAAGCTCAATTTTAAGTTTCAATATTTTAGAGACAGAGGTCGGTCTATGTTAATTCTGGTACAAGGTATGAATAATTAGATTAAACAAAACAAGCTCTGATTATGTTTTACTCTAGGTGATTTATATTCATATCCGCCTCCCATGTTCTGTATAAGTTACTCCAGAGCATGTACAAGTATATATGTCGGCTGAGATTCACCATCAGTATACAACAGATACAGCTCATCATCACTAACACCTGCATACCAAAATATTTAACACATGCAGGTGTTCTTTGTGGAATAGACAACAACTTGTCCACAAGTACTGGTTTGCCTTGCTTATTTTCCCTTTACGAGATGGGAATTTTCTTTTATTATTGTTACACAGTCCATAAAAGTACCGTATACATTTTATGATCACAAGAGAATTTCTTAAATCAGCTGTTTAAGAATAGGTGTTTGCAGCAGAATACTGAACATTATGATCAATTAGAAAGTACTAGCAGGTATTCAGAATTTTTGTGATGTCATTCTGTAGTAAAAACTGTAACCTGTGCAACAATGAAATTTAGATATCGTTTCTTGTTTCATTTACCACCTAATTATATATATAAGTAAACATCAACATATCTATAAGTCTCCTTTTCGTCTTTCTTTTTTCAAAGATCTTACACATTCAGGTTTTCTTTTAAAAAAAAATCGTTAACGTCTCCAGAAATTCCGTAGATGTCATTCTTGAATGATTTCTCATTTAACTCATAAAACTACCTAAGTGGTAAAATAGTGGTAATGTATTTTAATTTGCATGTATTATCATTTCTGCATCATCTCTCAAAAGTGGGTAGAGGGGAAAACCATGATCTAAAGATCAGGTTAATTATCTTTTGATGTGAAACATCTGGCCTTGGATAGTGTCCTTATGGGTCAGTGGCTGCAGGAAACAACTGATGTGTCTGACCACTCGGCCTGCTAGCCAGACCCACTGGTCATCTGATGACCCCATTTCCTTGTCACTAGAGGTGTTGACAGGAAGATTGTAGTCAGTCAGGCGGGACCAGTTCTGGGCCAGACTTAGAGGCATGAAGTAGCTATATAGGACATATTCTGAGAGTTTGATGTCTTTCTAACTGATAAACATTTTCAATCTGTTCATAAAATTAGGTTTTCTTTGTGGGATATATTGAGGTATTAGTCCCCGACTCCAGTTTCTGACAACAAGGCACAAAGCTTATCTATCTATAAACATGGGTCCCTGAAGTCAATAACCACACATGAAAAGGTAACTGATTGAGATTTAAATCTGTTGCCACTCAAGGTCACCGTGTTGTATAAGGGTAGTGCCCTTTCAGTTCGAGTCCAGTCTACTTTGTAATTGACCAGGCCTGGTTATCATTATCATATGTAAATGCTGAATGGTAATCTATTGTGGTTGGAATGTTTTAAACACACCTGGATCAGTAATACACCTGGACCTGACATGGTGTTGAATCTGAACAAATACCTACCTGTATACATAAGGGTTCGCTATTGGAAGACGATGCACTCTTCTTTTCAAAGTCACAACTCTATATGTTGATGAACCTGGTGGTCATTTTGTAATTTCTTATTCTTATAAATTGCCCCATTATACTTTGTATTTACATAATACACAGGTGGAATTCTGTACCTGATAATGTATTGACCTTATTAATCACACAATCTCTGATTTATTTACATTAACTAGCTGGTTTACTATTAATCCTTATTACACAAAGCCACCTAATAAAAATAACCCTAGTGTTTTGATTTCTGTGCAAGATTTTATCAAATGTTTTTAGCCCACCATCATCAGATGGTGGGCTATTCAAATCGCCCTGCATCCGTGGTCCGTCCGTCCGTCCCTCCGTCCCTCCGTCCGTAAACAATTCTTGTTATCGCTAATTCTCAGAAAGCACTGAAGGGATCTTTCTCAAATTTCAAATATAGGTTCCCCTTGGTGCCTAGTTATGCATATTGCATTTTGAGACCAATCGGAAAACAACATGGCCGACAGGCAGCCATCTTGGATTTTGACAATTGAAGTTTGTTATCGCTATTTCTCAGAAAATACTGAAGGGATCTTTCTCAAATTTAACATGTAGGTTCCCCTTCATGCTTAGTTATGCATATTGCATTTTGAGACCAATCGGAAAAACAACATGGCCGACAGGCAGCCATCTTGGATTTTGACAATTGAAGGTTGTTATCGCTATTTCGTAGAAAGTACTGAAGGGATTTTTCTCAAATTTCATATGTAGGTTTCCCTTGATGCTTAGTTATGCATATCGCATTTTGAGACTAATCGGAAAACAACATGGCCGACAGGCAGCCATCTTGGATTTTGACAATTGAAGTTTGTTATCGCTATTTCTAAGAAAATAATGAAGGGATCTTCCTAAAATTTCATATGTAGGTTCCCCTCGGTGTCTAGTTATGCATATTGCATTTTGAGACCAATCGGAAAACAACATGGCTGACAGGTAGCCATCTTGGATTTCGACAATTGAAGTTTGTTATCGCTATTTCTAAGAAAGTATTGAAGGGATCTTCCTGAAATTTCATATGTAGGTTCCCCTTGGTGCATAGTTATGCATATTGTATTTTGAGACTAATCGGAAAACAACATGGCCGACAGGTAGCCATCTTGGATTTTGACAATTGAAGTTTGTTATCGCTATTTCTAAGATAGTATTGAAGGGATCTTCCTGAAATTTCATATGTAGGTTCCCCTTGGTGCCTAGTTATGCATATTGTATTTTGAGACTAATCGGAAAACAACATGGCCGACAGGCAGCCATCTTGGATTTTAAAAAATTGAAACTTGTTATCGCTATTTCTAAGAAACTGATGAAGGGATCTTCCTGAAATTTCATATGTAGGTTCCCCTTGGTGCTTAGTTATGCATATTGCATTTTGAGATAAATCGGAAAACAACATGGCCGACAGGCAGCCATCTTGGATTTTGACAATTGAAGTTTGTTATCGCTATTTCTCAGAAAGTACTGAAGGAATCTTTCTCAAATTCCATGCATAGGTCCCCCTTGGTGCCTAAATCTTAAATTTTATATATAGGTTTCCCTTGTTTGAAAAGTACTAGAGGCTTCTTCTGAATTTACACAGATTAGTAAGACTTAGAAGAAGAGAAAAGTAGGGAAAAGATCAATCTGACATGGAACCTATGAAGAACATTCAATGGTGGGCGCCAAGATCCCTCTGGGATCTCTTGTTTTTGAAATGGCACCACTTTGCTTCATGAAAAGTGTATTCTATATCAACCAAAAAAATATTGTAGTATACACTGCCATCCATAAGATACTGAACACACTCTTTTGACTTGTTGAAATATTAAACTTAAACTTAACAATTTCTTAAATATTATTTGTCAATGACAATGGCATGAATTCTTAACGAAAATAATCCACTTTGATAAAGTTTCAGGGAGGGCCAAGATATTCAAATAATGCATACAAATTATTTTTTAAAAGATGTACCATAACATTACACTCTTAATTATCCCCTCAAGTAATTACGATATTCTGTGAAAATATGCTCTCGATTGAACAAATTTCTAAAAAGACATTTAATTGCAAAAATGTTGTATTTTGAGGATTTTTATATCATCAATAACCCTATCAACTATTGATATAAAATCGTTATGAACTATCAGACAAAAAATTACAATATACAATATTACAATCATTTTTACTGAACTTCAAAATATTGTCTGCGAAGTGTACATGTACAGGAACTTATGGATGACTGTGTATAAAATGATACCTTATCTGTGAAACATATATCTGTAACAATCATTTGTAAAAAATAATATGAATGAAGACAAAAATTCCATCAAAATTTTTTAAGGGAATCGTGTATTTAACTTTACTCTGTGAAGTAAAAATGTCGGTTGATACATTGTACAGCTGTTTGTTTGAATGTGGCAAAGATATGATTGATGTTTTTCTAATTTGCACATGTTTCAATATTATATCTTGAAATTTCAGCAGGATGTCGGTGGGTGTTCGAATTTGCAGTTAAATTTTATCCTCCAGAACCATCACACTTGACAGAAGATATCACGAGGTAATTACAGCCCATAGACAGCATCATTGTCCATATTTATTTTATTTTCAAAATTTGATTTTTCTTTAAAAATATTTGCTAGTGTAACAATCATACCAAAATATTTTATCTTTTCGTGTTTTGTGAATTTAAAAAGGAAATTGTGATAAAAAATATCAGATGGTTAATTTTCATTTGCAAGACTTTTCTAAGTTCATTATTGAATGTGTATCTTTCCCTTTTGATAATATTAAATATTTGCAGTTTCCCATCAAATTCGAAAATAATCATAGTTTCTGATAATGTTAGAAAATACTCATGTCAGTTAACGTCATTAAACAACTATCCTGTTGATTTTGATATAAAACCGTACATAACTTTATATTTCAATTAAAAAGATCAGTCTGGTGTGATTTTTTTGTAAAATTTTCACAATTTAACTGCAATATTGTGCACAAATTGATATTTGTATTGTTGTTCACAGATACCAGCTATGCCTACAGGTCAGGGTTGACTTATATAATGGAAAGTAAGTAACTCTGTTGGTCATTTTCTTGTGATATGAATTATATATTTCTTATATAATTTATGTTGGAGCTATATAAAATGAGAAAAGAGCTATATTTGTTTAATATCTTCAACAATGGAATAATATCTAATATTATTATATAGCTCAAACTGAAGAAGGAAAGTTCATTAAACCACAAAAAAAAGAAAATACTTGATGCTTAAATCTAATGTTATTAAATAGCTCAAACTTGAAAGAAAATTTCATAAAACCACAAATAAGAAAATACTTGATGCTTAAGACTTTTTCTTGATTTGGATCAGATTATAGTTTTATTTTGATGAGATTATATCGGAGTCACTCTTTCGAATAGTTCAAATAAGTTGTTTATTGATCTACTTGTTACTAGTAACATTCAAATGATACTCTGATTTAAATTCAGACTAACATTGAAAATTAAAAACTCAACATCACAAGGTCTTTTACAGAATGAAGTTTTGAGTTAAGTTTGTGACTAACATGTTGTTATGCCTACAGATTGCCATGAAGTTTTGAGTTAAGTTTGTGACTAACATGTTGTTATGCCTACAGGTTGCCATGTTCCACGGTGACCCATGCACTACTGGGTTCCTATACAGTACAGGCAGAGCTTGGGGACTATGATCCTGCTGAATGTGCTCAAGGCTACCTTGAGGAGTTTGACTTCGCACAGAAACAGACTCCCGATCTCCTAAAAAAAATTCATGAACTCCATAAAACACACAAGTATGTAATGCTGGGTACAATTGTTATCTGGTAATAATGACATGCCTGTTAACAAGCCCGCCCATGTCATTAGAGATGTTAATTATCATTCAACTTATTTTTAGACGAAATGTTAGGAGTTGCCTCCATATTACTGGGAAAATATGTTAATGCTTGCTTCAATTAATTTCTTAATTTCTGATTCCAAAAACAAACAAAATAGATAAATTCATTTCAATTGTTAATTAACTGCCATTACAATATGAATAGATTTAGTTTGTAGTTATCTGTTTATAAAGATATCCAGTTTTGAGGTGCACATTATTGTAAGTTATCCAGTTTCTATAATGTGAATATTTTCTAATCATGCTGTCAGTTATTTAAGATTTACTGTTCTTACAAAGTGAATTGATGTATCCTTCCTACTGTAATAACAAATTCACATTGTGTAAAAGTCGAAAAGCAGAATCAGAATCCTGTTTAAAACCGAATTTATGTATAAAATTACATGTTGCAGTATGATAATAGTAGTCCAAAGGCATATATGGGGTTAAATTAAAGCTGACATTTAAAGAATCTGAGATGAGGACAATGATAGCTGATAGTCGCCCATAAAGCATGACGGATGGGAACCTGTACTGTGGCTTTTCACATGTAGAGATTTTAAATATTGAATATATCTATCGTTCCAAAAAGTCTACAGATTTGAAAATTTTATATATGACATCATTCGATCATTTGTAGGAGTATTGATTAAAGTTTATGACGCATACAGACATCAAAGAATACAAAGCTAATTCGGGTTTCAGATTTCTGATCAAATATTTGCATTTCATTGTAACAGATTGAGAGCAGAATCACTTGAGTAGTTTATATGTACATGCACAAAGTTTATGTTCAGCTGGCCCTATATAGCCTTTTGAAGCGTGGGATTTGAAAAAGACCTGGGTTATGTTATGTAATTCACAGTAGACAGACAATGGGGGAGAGGTGGGGAGCACATTTAATCTGTAAAGTACCCAGTGCAAATCCTAATGCCCACATGTACAACTGATAGTGAGGCTGGGCAAGAAATTAAATTTCAGCATCAATGGTCCATTGGACTGATTCATGTACAATATTTCGCATTTGTATGCATTAAAAAATTGATGATGTAAAGTTTGAAAATTCTTTTGTTTCTTTACAGGGGACAATCACCAGAAGAAGCGGAAGGGTTGTTTCTAGAAAATGCAAAAAAGTTAGCAATGTATGGTGTAGACCTTCACAAAGCTATGGTAAACAATTTCTGAGAGATTAATATACTTGTTGGGCTGAATACATAAAGAAAATATCAGAATATGTTTTATGTAGATAATGTTCCATTTTCTCACAAAATAATTTTAAAAAGCTGAAATATTGAAGTTAACTTAAGGAATTACGAAATTATGGTTGTAATATTGCGGACAACATTATGATTTTTGTATGTCCTGCAACAGTACTAACATAGACTGTAGGTTTGTATCAGTCAGTCCTTCATGTTGTCATTTAGCACCTCTACACAGGGCTACTGCCATTTGTTTGTGGTGCATAATTTTTACCATTACATATCGTATGTGATGTAAACGTAATAACAAACATTTAAAAAATGCAGGCAATTATCTCTTCAATGGTGGGATGTAACATAATGAAAATGAGTTTCTTGCAACACAATACAGAAATGTTGCCATTTGTTTACAGAACTGTTGAGTTTTTGATACAGGAACAAGAGTTATAATATGATCTGATAATTAATGTATGGAGGCACAACGCATGCCTCTATATCCATATCTAGATTAATGTAATAATATGAAATTATTTTATCCGCAGGATTCAGAAAAAGTGGACATTTCATTAGGTGTGTGTTCCAGTGGTTTGATGGTGTACAAAGACAAACTTAGGATAAACAGATTTGTGTGGCCAAAAATTCTCAAGCTGTCATACAAACGCAATAACTTTTACATCAAAATTCGTCCAACAGAGGTTAGTAAATTATTAACTTTATTAACTTGTTATCAATTGGACAATCTTGATGGATTAAATTGTTTTTTTCATATGTTTTTCATAAGTAAACAATGTAGAAGTCTTCTTCAAGACAAGAACTAATGGCATTTTAAACATTAATACCTTAGTGAAATCCTTGTGAAAAGTTTCTTAAGAATAATCAAAATTTAGAATAATTCAATTCAATAGTTTGGAATATATCAATTCTGCTTTAAAGTATGGAATATTTTATCTAGAAGTATCTATACCACCTAATTAAAGTGTTAAATTTATTTTTGTTTTCCCTTTTCAGCAAGATTCATTTGAAAACATGATATGTTTTAAGTTAACTAACCATAAAATGGCCAAGCGGTTATGGAAGACATGCGTTGAACACCACACATTTTTCAGGTGAGTTTTTTTTGTTGTGAGTTATCTCCCTTCGACTAGGAGATTTGATATTTCCTGTCGTAATATCTCAAAACTTATAACTTCGAGGACAAGAAATATTTCCTAAATTAATGTGATTGGAATGATGTATGTATATAACAGTTATTTTGTAATAACTGATGCAGGAATTAATTTGTCAATTTATTTGAAAAAAAGTTCTACGTCATTTCTCCCACATCAAGATAAAGTTTTTCAAAAAACTAGGGAAAACCATGATATTGTAGATTTTAGGTAAATGGTTCATGTCCATGATTTACTCAATCTGTGTAAAGTTTGCCTGCTTTATATCATGTCTTTGCCCAAACTTCATTACCAGGGACCTACCTGAAGTCCCTATAACCATTGATCTCCCTGATTATAAAGATCTCAATACCATGTAACATGACTTAATTGTTTTTCTTCTGTGTTTGACAGATTAAAAGAAGCAGAAGCCCCCAAGGGGGGAACCCTGTTCCCTCGCTTCAATTCCAAGTTCAGATACTCAGGTCGTACACAGAAACAGTTGAAAGACCGGACAGATCTTGTGGAGCGGCCGAAGCCAGAGTTTGAAAGGACACACTTTAAGAACAAATCTATGCCATACCCAGAAAATAAAACTGCAAAACTTGATGATAGTGATGGTAAAGTTACAATTCACGACCATATTTAATTTCTTTCAGCTCAAAATAAGTATGAATTATTTCCAACCAAATCATTTTACTAAATGTTAATGAATACAGGCATTTGATATAAAATTTATCCCTGTGGAACAGGAAGTATTTCAGAATGATTCACTCTGGTCTTCCTGTAAAACCAGAAATTGTTACAATTCAGACATGATATACAATATCTCCCTCAGATTTATCACAACATGAGCGAGAGTATCTAGCTGTAAAGTCAAACTCACTGTGTGTTCTGTTGAATGCATGGTATATCTATCCACTAGAGGCCCAGGCCCCCATCTCATCAATATTCTATAACTGAAAAAAATTCTACAATTTAAGGAAATTCCTTAGCTAAGATTACATTTTACAATTAAATGCAATAATCAATGCTTTTCCTATGAAACAAAATCTGGTCAAGGAGTACTGATGAAACTGAGGCCAGATGTGTGTTATATTGAGTAAAGGTATTTCTGATTCAGTATAAAACTGACCTTCAAAGGGGGAATATTACCTGATCTGTCACTTAATTGTCAATTACTTAAAGCTTGTACTTATTTTTAATGATTGGGAACTTAATTGTCAATTACTTAAAGCTTGTACTTATTTTTAATGATTGGGAATATGTGAGAGAGATAAAAAAAAAAACACCAATAATCTAAACAGAAAATCTTGTCGCTCTGGATTTGATTTTTGAACATCATCACTTAACTTAACCCCTGTACTTATTGTAAATGTCAGTGTCTGGGTGAAGTTTCTTTGTCTACGGCCATATTGTATGATTGAAATAATATAATATTGAAATACATTTCAATGTCGTAAAGGAATTACTCTGACAAATGCAGAAAGAATGCCTCTCAAAACATTTTATGCGACTTTTGCTTTGATAACTTTTCCTGAAATACAATGTGATTTTGTAAAAGTCTATATTTGATTGGGCCATTACACCTAAAATATCTTGACAACAGTTTATCTTGGATGTGCTACAGATTATGGCAAGAGGAATTCCGACCATCCACTGGATGAGAATGACAGAATAGACAAGAAGTATGGAGATCCTGATGCCCTTGCCAATGCAGGGCCTCCTCCATACTCCTCAAGAGAGCTTGACGAGCATGGTCAGAGGGCGCCAGGGGACGAATCACATGCAGATCGCCCCAGCAGACCCCCAGGGGATGAGTCAGAGGACAGGCTTGACCAGGAAAGGGACAAGGTATGGTCTAAATGACAAGCCAGTTAAGTTAAAACTTCTAATATGGAGGAAATAGCCTCCGAAACATTTACTGTTAAATAGATTTAGAATGAGCTGTTTTGTACGATAGATCATGTTAGATATGATTGTGAAAATAAGATATTACTGTTTTACATCAACTATTTGACAGACCAAGATGAACAGTGGCCATTAATACTCCCAGTAAGCATGAAAGGACATGTTGCAACAGATTCAATCTACTGCGATAATAAATATTGATGTTTTATTTCAATGATTTCTTACTGTGTCTTCCTAGACAAAAACCACCGGGCTAAGACTATCTATATAATGGCTACCTTTCAATATATTACAGCCAAAAGATTATTGTACTTTGAAAATTCTCCAACTTGTTCTAATTTGTTGATTTTCCCACTAGGCTGCCACTATGACAGCTCCTGATGGTACGGCGGATACCACAGAACTAGATGCGGGTGTGGGGCTCACAAATGTTGGCAGAAAGAGCAAGCGGTCCAAGGAGGAAAAAGAACGAGAAAAGAGAGAAAAGGAGGAGGAAAAGAAGCGGAAAAAGGAAGAGGAGAAGGAAAGAAAACGTCTTGAAAAGGAAAAAAAGAAGAAAGAAAAAGAAGGCAATAAGTCAATGTCAGAAGACAGAAGTGATAAATTAGTGAGTTAACACATTAGATACTGAGCCATTCCTTTTGCAGTCAGAATCATGTATTTACCCAGTATTAAACTAGGGCCTGCTGGTTTTTGTCTGATATCTCCCTCTTGTTCAAAAGGATGAGAATTAAACTATTGTGAAATTACTGTTAATGTAAAACTTACTAAGGCTTTAAATGCAATAATCTGTGGATATTCTTTATTTGTCTTTATAAATATTTTGTGATTATATTTGGTTCTAAACATAATTCACATTTTAGATTCTGAATATAATAGATTTCATATTCACATAAGACTACACTTTTGTATATTATTGAACAGGTAAGAAGTTATCTCTAATTTAGGGGGAAATTTTTAAATAAAATGTGTTGTTTATTTAAGGTAACAAACATTTATCACTACCTAAAACTAAGAGTAATCCAGAAACAGATCTGAATATATGTTAGCAATACCTGACGTACATATCTGGTGCTTGCAGGGTGAAGGTGTGGCTACAGAAACGGCACCAGGAGAAAGTTACGGTGATGCTGCTACACTCCCAAGGGTAAGTTTCCACAAGATGAAGGTCTACCTCAGAAATTGTCAAACTTTTTTTCAGAGTTTTCAGAGTTCAGAGAAGTACAAAAATAAAAAAAAAAAATAAGTGTTAAGACTTTTACAAATTTCTCTCTATTTATTTCTGTTTTTTTTTTTTTTTTTTTTTTTCACTTCTGTTTTTGTTAATTTTTTTGTCCATTTATCACCCTTTTTCACTTGTGTATATGTTGCATACCACTATTCATACTGTGTGTTTTCATAGATTGGATAAGAAAGGTTAAAGCTAATTAATGTACAACATAGTGGAACCACTTGTCAGTGATAGCTATTAATAGTACTATCTGAAGTGGTTGTTCATGTCAGGCATGGAGGGTCGGCTGCTGTTTAACCTGAAATGGTGTGGTTTGGGACATTGATCATGTTTATCAACTAACTAATCAGTGTTACATTCATTTCTCTTTGTCAAATCATGAATGTTATCTAGAAATGTGGTGGTTTTCATAAAAAAAAATTGGTGATGGGATTTGAAATTAGATTTTCAAAAAAAATTTAAAATTTTTAGCAAAGATGTCTTTGTATTTTTACTCATTTGTTTTAAACGGTTCAGGAGTTGATAGGTTACTGTTGTGTTAGAATTAATATCAGTTAAGATGTCTGTGATGATGTTAAGTTATTTTTGTGATAATGTTGACTTATTATGTTGAGGTTGAAGAAGTGACTTTTAGATAAAGTGTTATACTTATTACACAGGAAGGAATAATGTATGCTGTACCTCCCCCCGAAGGTGGAGACTCTCCTGAAAAGATACAGCAAGCTGTAATAATCTTTAATTACATTCTTTTTAATCGCATAATTACCTTATGTATACCATTAAATTGATATTTAGCTTGATAGTTATTGTGAGGACAGTATATATTACAAAAATGTGAAGGTTATATAAAGCTGATATCGTTACTACAAGTAGTACATACTTAAAGGATTAGAAGATTTAATGAAAAAAATTGCATAATAGAATTGGCATTATCTTATTTATTACTAGATTTATTTCAATAATTTTATATCATTATTACAAAATAAAAAGAATTAGAGACACAGCTTTTTCAAGAGTTAGAAGATTTAATTAGAAATATATAAAATAGAATTAATATTATTTTAATTGCTGCTAGATTTAATTCAGTTACAAATTTCCTCGCAAATAAAAACAGGAAAATGACAAGGATAATGAAGGAGAAATTGAGGATAAAAAAGATCAGGAGGTTGATGACAAGGACAAATTAAAGCTGGAGGAACCTGTATCTCCTGGTGGGAAGGGAAAGAAGGGGAAAAAGAGTAAGAAAGATAAAAAGGACAAACACGACCATGATGATAAAAATGACTTGGATGACAAAGACAAACATGACCTTTCCCCTGGTGGGAAAGACAAAAAGGGAAAGAAGAGCAAAAAGGATAAACACGACGATAAAAAGGACAAACAGGACGATAAGAAAGACAAACATGATGACAAGGATGGGGACGATGATAAACAGGGTCCTGACAGTGGGGATAAATTTAACTTTGATGACAAGGACAAACATGCTGTAGAAGTTGAAGAACCTGTTTCTCCAGGTGGGAAGGGCAAAAAGGGTAAAAAAGATAAGAAAGATAAAGATAAGGATAAGAAAGGGAAAGGGTTTCTGGGACGAAAACGAAAGGATTCCAAAAACCGGCACTCCGGCAGTGAGCCTTCGTCGCCAACTGGCATACCTGTCCCTGAAGTCACAGTAGAACCACCAACACCAGATGACACTTCCAATACACAGGTTAATCTTTGCCAAATATCTGCTTGGACAGATTAATCCTTGTCATTTATCTGCTTGATATTTATCGGCAAATATAGTGCATTATTATAAATGTCTTGTAGACTTGATAAAAGCACCCGAGGGTTCACAATACCATGTTCAAGGGAGTTGCACACTAGACCCTGTGTGATGCATAACCTTTTGCTTATCTTCCGGGATACGGTGGCTTCCTGATTAAAACTTTTATATACACCCCACTTTTACCTCTTAAAGCTTTCTTAGTGTTAAGGTGTAACATTTAATAAGCTATTTAATGCAGTTTTTCGATATTTAGAAAAAAAATTCCATAACAAAACAGATTTTTAATTATGATAACATTATAAAAACGAAACTTTGATACGGAAAGAAAATGGATGAATTCCAAGTCTTGAATAACAATACTATATTGTGTATTGTTAGTCTTAATCATTTTTACAAGGATCTAGATTTATTCAGCATGAAAAGGAAAAAATGAGATTTAATTGTATTTTAAAAAGTAGAACATATCATGTATCTACTTAACAAAAAAAAAATAGCTTGCCTATTCTAAGAACAGAGTGGGTTAGGTGCTTATGTGTCAGAATTGATGTTTTGATGCCAGTGTTGAAGTTTAAAGAGAATTTCTTGAGCGTTAACACATATTTGCACAAGTCTACAGTCAACAGTTCCCCTCTGAGGTACAGATAAAATACAGGTGTTATTGATTTAACTTTTTTTAATCAATTATTTTGTGAAGTTTTTACAGAAACTCGCTATAATATTGTCAACAAACCAGGATGATGGGATGTAACAAATCACTGAATATTGTTGTACAGTGATATAAAGAGGGAAAACATGTGTTTATAACATATGGTCGTAATATATTCAAATTCAAGTACAAATGTGGAAATTCACAATAAAAACAAATATTTTTGAAAAGTGATATTTGACAAATATTGTGTAGTCAAAACAATTTTTATTGGTGTTTATTTTCTTAGTTTTCCTGTTTTGAATTAAACAACTTTTTTTCAATATTTTTTTTTATATATTTATGAATAGGCAAGCTATGTTGATCAGCTTTTTGTTATACCTACCTGCTTAATATACATTTTTGCAGTGTATAAAATGGTGATGGTATTTTTTTATGAATGAGCAAATATTTTATATTTTCCCTCCTTTTTTGCCTATATATTGGCTTCAGCATGCTTTCACTGTAAAATTTAAGATATCAGTTGTCCTGCACACTGGATTGTATCCAGGCAAGGGACAAAACCTAGATCAAAGTATTGACATTCGCTCTACTTTTGGATTGTTCAAATATCAAGTTATGATGACAATGGGCAGGATTATTTTTCAAGGTAGTTGATAAGGTGTGGTAAGAAACTAGTATTTAATTGATGAATTTGTTTCTGGTTTTGCCACGATTTAATTGATGAATTTGTTTCTGGTTTTGCCACGTCTGTTTGGATTAATTTTTACAGGAAGGCTGTTTATGAGTTGTATTTTATGTCATCATCAAGTGTTTTGATGTGTGCCATGTAACTATAAGATAGCCAGTCTAAGATTGTACAATGACATACCTTTGGTATTGGAATCTACAAGATATTAGATATATATATAAAAGTATATATATATATAATTATATGAAAAAATAACCAAAAACAAAACTTTACCGCCTAGGCCTCTCTGCTCTCCCAGTAAGAAGCTTGAGAGGGCAGGCAGGCCTAGCGGCAAAGTCTTGTTTTTGGTTATTTTTTTATACGTTAACCTTCGCAAGGACAGATTCCTTTTTCTGATATATAATTATATATATATATATCGGGTAATTTTAGACAGGATACAAGTCACCTTATATATAAAGATTATATTTCTAATCATACTTTCTTTGTTTCAGCATCCAAGTGTTATGGCATGAATATGTTATATACCCATATATATATGTGATGTAGTTTTCAATGCATTTAGGCTGTTTGTAGCAATTGAAAAATGTTTTAGCTTTTATTATTAAGCACACCAGAAGTCGAACAATAAGGATGCGGCACGACCAGTTCGTGGCATGAAGTAATGGAAGCATGAGTTATATTACCCAGTTGATGCACTTGAGATTTTAGATTTTATCACTTTAGCAGCAAAAAAAAAAAAAACATAATATGTATGATTGCAGAGTATTTATTATTAGAATGATGCTTTGAAATCTTGCCTACAGAGTGTCGACAACATGCAGTGTTCAATAATACCACACAAAATTTGAGTTCTTATAATTCAGGAAAACATTTCTCAATTTAGTTAAACACTAAACAGCTACAGCACAGTCTGTCTTTGAATTTATAAAGATGTGTTTTAATCCTGCATATTTTTCAGAATTATTTTATATTGTAGTCAGTGTGACAAGATAAGATAGCAGGCAGAATTATGAAAAAAATACACATGCTGCCATGCATGACTGAACCCTATAGAAAATTCCTACCTGGCCATGACAAATCCCACCTGGCCATGAAAATGCCTTTTAGGCCAAAGCATGTGGATAATCAACACTGTCAAGGAGACAGTTTATATGCAGGATGTTACCAAATGAAATCCATTCCATGATTTCCATGAGGATAGATGCATACATTCTAAAACCAAATAAGGAATGTCACAGTTTGATTGAGCATGGTTTGGATATAGACAGCAGGAGTGTGTGATGATGTTGCTTTACCAGCCTTGTATATAAGGCGTGAGTATATGTGATACTACTATAGCATGATACAGAGAAACCGACATAATATCATGTTTTGATTGACCAGTTTTTGAATTACACCACTAAATGGCATGGCCATGTATATACACCTATAAAGGTGATATTATATGAAAATGTGAACCACTACTTACCCCTCATTGTGTAGGAAACAGAAAAATACTGTGTTGTTGTATTGCATTGTAATGCCCACCAGATAACTAAATTTTCCTGTAATATTGGAGAATGGATGACTATCTGTACTTGAGTCAAGTGTTTGACCAGGAAGTTTGATTGCCTGTGTACTGTCACCCCAGCATGAACATTACAAATAATGACTGACCAAGTGTTGGTGTAATAACTACAACATCCCTGCATGACCACAAGAAAACTTGATGAAAAAAAAGAGCAAATAATCTCCTAAAGTCAAGGTTACCTTGGCATGAGAGTGCAACATGTTCTGTATGTGATGTGAAAAGTCCCAGCATGACCACACCATTGACAAAGCATGGCCACCATTTGAAATTGACATATGACCAGAAGTGTCACTCATCGTGTCACCTTTGCTCTATGTTAACCAGGAAACCAGCACTAGGGATGCAGGGGATCAAGGAAGTAGTGTCGACCCAGTCCCCAACGAATCCCGCAGGGACAGCGATAACAAAAACGACAAAAAAAAAGAAGTGAAGTTTCTCGATCAGTGTGTCCCAATAGAGGCAGATACCTCTGTGGTTGTCAAGGAAGAGACCCCCATAACTTCACCCACCATCATTATTTCGGCTGCCCCTCAGCAAGAGGAAGAGGAGCAAATTGTCATGGAGGTTGTCAAGGAGACCGAAACAGAGATTAAAAATGTTGAGGATGCCAAGGTTGTTGACCAAGAGGTCAAAGAAACACAAGTGGTCAAAGAAACACAAGTGAAAGAGGATGAGAAAAATGAAGAACCAGCACCAGAAGTTAAAGTAGAAGAACCAGCGGTGGTTGTCTCACATGTGGAAAAAAAAGAACAGATAATTCCTGATGAAAACATTGAAGATGAAGTTTTTGAAACGGAAACGGAACATGCAGAGAAAATTGAGGCAGCATTAGTAACAAAAGAGCAAACACTTCCTTCTGAAGAAAATATTGTGTCAAAAGATACAACAGATGCTTCCAACATAAGTGAGGATGTCATTGTGGTAGAGACCAGACAGGAAGAACAAACTATTCCTGAGGTTGTACCAGAATCAAAAGAGGAAGTTGATGTATCATCAGAGGTCTGTAAAGAATCAGTGAAGCATTCTTCAGTTGAGGAACTTGTTGTGGAAGACAGCAAAGACACGGTTGTAAAACCTGACCCTAAGGTCACAGAGGTGATAGAATGTGTTGAAACAGTGGTACCAGTGGAGTCACCTCCACACAAAACAGAGGAACACATAACACAGGAGGACACTCCTCCAGTCCAGGAACAAAGGAAGGAAAGTAAGGAAACTGCAGATGAGGTTATTCATGAGGTTGTCAAAGGGGAGATAATTCTTCCGGTGATTGTAACAAATGAAGAGGCTGAGAATCAGCCTAAGGATCAGGAAGAGGCTGGTCCAAGTAATGTGTCCGAGCAAAAAGAGGAAGAGGGTAAGGTTGACAAGAAGGAACTCAAGAGAATAGAAAAGGAAGAAAAACAGAAGGAAAAGGAACGAATCAAAAAGGAAAAAGAAGAAAAGAAAAAGGAGAAAGAAGAACAAAAGAAAATTGAGAAAGAAAGGAAAAAGAAAGAGAAACAAGAAAAACAAGAGCAAAAGAGACTTGAAAAAGAAAGGAAGAAGAAAGAAAAGGAAGAGAAGAAGGCAATGGCAGGAAGTGATGTTGTAGAAAAGGAAGAAGAAGAGAAAAAGAAGGAAGATGATGAAGAAACAGAAACAAAGGTTGATCCTGTACAGATTGAGTTGGCTGCTGCACTTGTACAGAGGAGGGGCAAGGAAGAAGAGGAAGTGACAGAGGATAAGGAGGAAACAAAGGAAAATACAGAGGACCATGCTCCAGCAGCAGCTGCAACATCTGAGGTTGTCGCTGAAGAAATAGTGAAGGAAATAGAAGAAGAAAAGGTAGATGAAGAAATTGCAAAAGAGACAAAAACAGATAAAAAAGCCAAAAAGGAGAAAAAAAAGAAAAAAGAGAAAAAGGAAAAACCTAAGAAAAAGGAGAAAAAGCGGGACAATAATACAACTGGTTGTTTTAGTTTCATGGGAGAGAAGAAGACGGACAGCGATCAGGCAGAGGTAGAAGAGGCTCCAGTTGAGGAGATGCCAACAGAACCTTGGGTCACAGTAGAACCAAAGGAACCAGAGGTGGATATTACTTTTATTGTCTGTCTCTATATCATCTCCAGGCCATACAAGTATTTAAATCTTCAAAGTTTCCATACAAAAAGTATTTTTTAAATGGACAAATTTAGATCTTTATCTAAGTTACAAAACTGTCAGTAGTTTTCAAAATATTCTGACCATATGCTTTTGAAATCTTTTGTAATTTGTATGTTCCACGCTTAGTTATTCAGCTGTTTAAATATTGTCACATATATATTTCTTCAATGCATTTCCTTTTTTCATAGGTTGTGTTTGTGTTTTGTTTTTGTAGGAGCCTAAACCTGAGGAAGTCGAGGAGGCCAATGTTACTCCTAAACAGGTTGCGTCACTTAATGTAATCTGCCTGCAGCCTATTGAATCATTTGTTTGTGATTCTTTTCAGAATCAGTTTAGAAAGCTGTGTGATTGCTCCATGAGGACTCTGTTGTGTTATTGATATGACTAATGTGAAATGAGATTCTATTAACTCTAACACACCTTTCTGTTACTGCCATGCTGTGTTTTCAGTGTCGTAGTTCTTCTTGTATTGATTTTTGTGTTTTCCTCAATTCAACTTTTTCCTCTTTTTCTAACATTGAAACTCTCGATATTAGTATATCATGTATCTCTACTAATTTGTCTTCATGTTTTAACAGATAAGTACTAAGGCCTGTTCCAAAATTATCTGTGTCTGAGGGATGAGAAGCGTTTTTTTTAAAGACCCCTCCACTCATCAAATAATGGGGCTTACCCTCACAGCCTATAAAGATAACTAGAGAAATGGGGCTTAACCCAAACAACCTGTTAAATTATAAACAATAAAAAAGTCATCCCACCTCTCCCACACAGATAATTTTGGAATAGCCCTAACGATACCTATAGTAATCTACTTATAAAAGATATTTCTTTACAAATTGTGTAAAATGAAAGTTAGAATTGTTATAAAAAAATTACAGGTTAAGTCCAAGTGAATTTGGTAGCTTCTTCTTAATGATAGCTTCTTTTTGAAAACATTTATTTTGATATTAGTTTCCTAATGGGAAAAAAAATATATGATCATATAACCGTCATATTTTCTTAACAAAAGGACTATTTTGATATAGCATGTAAGAATTATTAATATTACATGTGATTAAATCTTAAATCTGCATAAGAGAAAAAGCATGCTCTAATTGAACTTACTATTTTATTTCCTGACTAATTCTCCTAATTGTGTGCTTAAATTTCATTTCTTAATGACTTGCTAATTATATGCATCAAAAGAATACCAGGCTCTGATTTTAATTTTGGTAAAGTTTTCATCAATTTATGGAGTGTTTTTGCGAGTTGGGCCTGATAACATTATGCCTCAGTTATATGAATTTTCTTAACTTAATTCAAAAAGGATGAAATATGATAATTTTACTGCTTACTTTCTCAGGCTGATTACATTCTAACACTTGCATAAAAAGAACTTCTACCTGTGAAAATACATTTTGAATCACAACATGCCTTTTAGACATATTTGCCTTTCACAATTTTTCTGTCTTTACTAGACAATAGTTCATCTCAATATTTCTGTCAAATGAACATAGAGATAGTTTATAATTCTACTTTATATGTTCTTTGTTCAGGACTTTTTTACAACTTTATTCAGGTGACGGTTTCAATTTCTCTGTAACAATGATTACTAATAAACAAGTTGTATTTCAGAGGGGCGTTGGCCTAGGATGGGCATTGCCCGGTTTCGCCGAGATGAAAGAGAGGCAAGCTGCTGCTGCAGCCAAGGTTTGACCTACTTTCCATATTTAGGCATGATGACTCCAATGCTTGCAGCCGTCTTAAGTTGAAGTTTGTGGATGTAGGGGTTTTCTGGGATTCTCAGCTTGGGAACAGTGTCCACACCCTACCTATGCTATTACCTGGTTTTATTTAAATGTTGGCATGGTAATAAACCTTGACACTAAACAAGGAGGACCCCTGCCTTAGTTAGATGTGGTAGAAAAGTAGGGATATTGAATAATTTATACAATTTCCTATTAACCTCGCCCCAGTTTCATCATTGTACCTTAATTTAAGGAAATTCAGTTACTTACCGGATACAATTTTCCATAGGACAACATTTTTGGATTTAAGGGAAAAAATCACTTCAGGAAGTTTCTTTTCTGTAGTTCTGTGATGCTGTCCTATGGAAAATTGTAAGTTAAGAAATTTCCTTAAAAGAAGAAACGTGAATGAAACTGGGGCCTGAAATTGTACATTGTTTAGTACATTAATGTTTAAAATGTAGGTAAAAATTTGGAGTCAAGCAAGGCATGTTAAGAAGTGATAGGCATTAATTAAATTGTGTGTGAATAGTCAAACACTTATTATCACTAACAATTTGTGTCTAAAGTTGTCGTAACCAAATGTAAGAAAAATAAAACTTTGAATGTGTTGTCTTTACTATGTATTATCTACTACCATTTTGATTATCTACTGTGTCAAGGCACCTTATATTAGTCACTAACAACATATATTTCAGTTTTCTTTCCGTTTCAGATGCATGACAATTTGACTGTATAATCTTACAAGCAGTTGACTGATACAGTTTTGTTTCATTGGTTTATTCTATTGATATGGAATATTTTGCTGTTTGATTTATACATTTTATTCTGTTTGCTATTATGCTAGGCCTTGCTGTTTGAAACACAGACAAAATAATCTAACATATTCAGATTGCTTATCTTAACTATTTGAAATTGTATTTTTTTTTCGTATTTGGATGAACATTTTTAATTTTCCATTGTAAATTCTTACAATTTTTAAAAGATTTGAGAATGAACTTTTTAAAATTGCCCAATAAATCTTAAGTGTTGCCCATACAGCCAGGCCAAGCTATTTGTTATCTTGTTTCTGGAGATGGTTGAAAGTTTGTTTCATTTTCCATATATTTTGTTTTTATTTCAGAGTTTTGGCATTATGCTTAGATTGTAGGTATATTATTGAGATGGATAGAAAGACTAGTAGTACATCAAAATATATTTATTTGGCTTGAATCAGAACAGTATGACATATATATCTATATGGTATGAGGCTATACCTGAAATGTTATATATAGCGGATATGTTATTTTTATTTACACAAACAAGATTATTGTCTATATTCCAGAAATGAGTAGTCTTTTTGGAAAGTAAAAATATATACGAACACTCATTTATGTGATGTTATAGATTCACATAACATTAAACCACGACTAAACCAAGGGGATGTGACAAACATGAAATATTGTACATTAGTCTGAAGTCATTAGAGTTACTCATGAATATAAATAGCCCACTTGATTCTCCTTCAGCCTGTAGAAAATGACAACCCTAGGTCTATGTCAACCTCATCAGCAAAATCCTCGTCATCTTCGTCGGCGAGCAGTACAGAGGGTGAACACTTTCCGCAAGAGCCGCGTGCTCCCCTGGCAGAGTTTTCGGAGGGGTTGAGTTCCGAGGTTTGGCCCTTACACACCTTCGTGCATGTCCCTGTCCAATTGAAACACCCTGCCTGGTCCTTCTCCATTGTTTTATATATATGATTTCTTCACTGATTTCAACTGATATCTTGATATTGGATTTCGGTAGCACACAGGTCTTCTAACTGACACTAGACCTGATTTCTGCACCGATTTCGCTGCAATATCGTCACAATTTTGTTGTGTGATTTCAGTCAGTTTGGACTTAAGTGACACAATTTCGTAACAATTAGCTGGCGACCTTGGCAGCACGTTGACTTACCTGCATCTGTAGAATAATGATGGCGTCTTGTGCACACAAACCTGTGGTAGATGTGAGACTAATGATACATTTGTAAAGATTGTATGTAGATGGTCGTGTTTAGATACTGATGATTTATCAATGATTGTGTTTCCTACTTGCTTAGTTAGAATGCATGTTTCTTTTCTTTACTATCATGTATTATGCAAACTTGTGATTTATCTGTTATGTATACTGTCATTGATGAACTTTTTTTATAATTTTCTTTTTTAATTTTATATTTGTGGCATCTTGTTTGTTATAGGGTTGGTTTCTATAACCTGTCGACCCGATCAGAATTTGTGTGTAACTAAAAAATATGGCAACACTGCTATTAAAATCTGGTCTACCAAACATCTTTTTAAATGCTGAAATTTATAAATGAACTTGCATTATGTGAAATAAAACTGGAATTCATAGATAATTTTACAGCATGCAAAGCAATTTAAATAAAACTAGATTTACATTTAGAAAAATGTGGTATTCTAAGACATTTAAAATATAATACATATTTGATTTGTATTGAGACATGGTTGTACTTACCAAATTAAGACAGTACTAATGTTGGCCTGGGATTGAAGTAGGTGATGATTATTGTGTACTGGGTTAACTCCCCAAGAGGAAGTGTTTGGACTTGATGAAAAGCCGAAAACTTATTTTATAAAACTTTATTATATGGATTTTTTTTTTTTTAATTCTAATGAGCTATGTAGTTAAAACAATGATATCGTTTTTCATTGGATTAAATAGACTATTTGAGTAGAGAAAAGTGTTATATGTATGTAGTAAAGGAGAAAGTTTTATTGAAAATTATGTGAAAGTTTTTATTCACGTGCACTTGGCTTTTGCTGAAGGCTTGTTTTTCTGCTGTTTGATTTTGGCACTCAACAAGAAAGGATATGTTTTTAACTCAAGAATTGATAACAATTTGTTAACTGCACAAATCTATTGATCCTTATAAACTATTCTCTTCCGCCAGAAATTGCAGCGTACATTTTTGTGTGACTGACTTTGGCAATAGATGATTACTTAATATAGTTGCTTAACACACCAATAACTTGTGTATCTTCATATATATTGTTTATGTGGGGAATGTTGAAATATGACAATTTAAGTTTCATGATGTGATTAATGTGACAACGTTTAGTACTTAGCATGTCATAAGTTGTAGAAATATTGTGTTTTAAATGAAATCTTTGAAAGGCATGACATCTGAATGCTTCTTTTTCAAAGAAAATATTTTGAAGAATTTCAGTACCTCTTGTAAATATAGTATTCCACCAGGAAAATATTGTAATTAGTTCTACACATGTTTACTGTTACAATGGACCTGGATCAATCTCAACATCTTGTCTATTAAGAAAAATCTACTGATGAAACAATAACAAGAAACATGTTGGGCCAAAGCTCTCGGGGGGGGGGGGGGGGGGGGGGGATCTAGAAAACTAGATTTTCCAGAATACTCCTGTGTCGAGTCACACTTTCCCATTATACATCCGAGTTGGAAGAAATGTTTGTCCACATTTTAATGGAGATAATTTAGTTGACGTTTGGATGTTGAGTTTTGGATATGTAACAACATGTGCATATTATATATCATCAATTTCTCATCAGATATTCAGATTTCTATTTACATGGAAATGTTACATGTACATTGGATACAGCATAGCATGTCAAACCTCGTAATTATCTATAGACCATATCTGCATGTTACTAACTGATATTATCTAGAGTAATTATATAAATTGTCTGCATACTTTGGATGTGATTGACGAAAAGTGGAGCATTATGGTATATAGTTACATATGCTGAAGTTAATTTACATTAGAAACAAGTTACGAATAATGATTTTTATGATGAACCAGTAAAAAATGTTTTAGTACAAAAGAAATTGTATGTAGAGATTTCGTATATGATATCGAGAGAATTTTGTAATAATGAAAATATTTTATAACTTAAACATTCTGAACAACTTTAGCAATTCTAGTGTTGTTTGAAGGGATATTTCAGGATAGAAATATGAATGTCAAGAGGTTAAAACACAGCTCTGCTACAGCATTGCTTCAAATTAACCAATTATTTTGCTATTTTCTAACCCAAGATTAATGGCCTAATTGGACAATTTTGGGCGTAAATATCATTGGTGACACAACTGTGTTTTGTGTTTTAGGGAGGTTTAGATGCGGAAGGTGACGCTGCTCTAGGTAACTGGCCTTATGGAAAGGAAGGTTCGATTGACCGACGCATGCAGTTTATGCCAGTAACTGCTCCATCCACTGTAAGTAAAAACCTTTTAATTTCAACAGTATTCACATTTATCGTAAATCTGTTCACTAGTAAACATTGTACTCATTTGTTTCAAGTTTGACACAATTTCCCGTCATTTATAGCACATATAAAGAAGATTTTGTTCTTCAGACCGATATATTGTTTATTATATCTAAAATATCTTGAGCATCCCTTCAGATCAGGCCGGGGTTTTGTATTCTTAAAATCTAATCAATATATAGGAGGAAAGCATTATTTATGCAAAACGTTACAGCTAGGTAAATTTTCCATGACTCCAGTAATGTTTTCTGTTGAAATTTATAAGGAATTTCCATTACTGAGAAACATTCATGATTCTGGGACCTATTACCAGGTAATGTACATAAGCATATGTCTACATATTGTGACAATCAAGTATCAATAAATATACAAAGAAGTTATTCCTGTAACAATGTCAATCTTAGGATACATGATATTCTAGATTTCATTCATACTAAGTTCTCAGTGTGGTCTGTGCTATTATACACCTAGGTTAATGGGGAAATTAGGACTTAAATTTCGAATTTGTCTTAAAACAAACTCCATTCTGTTACTTAGGCTTATTAAAAAATAATCATTTAATGAACATATGTAATTCAAAACAAATATCTGGCCCAACGCCTTTGGTGCCTTCCCTTTGTCTTGCACTTCACAGATAGCCAGTGATGTGTGTAGCAATAAACACAGTATAGTATTGTAATGTTAATATATTAAAAAGTATTGTATGGAATTAAATACATTTCCCAAATAATTGATTTGTCGTATGATTTGACCAATGACGTTACACAGGAAGAGCAATCCGTGAGTATATATATATACACGTCAGCACCCTTACAGTGTATTGACCTTGACGAGGTCATGCTATAGTTAACAGCTAGGTTAGGTAGCCAGGTCACATCCTGGTCTTGTTAAATAACTAATGGCCTTGTTTTAATTTGTCGTTGTTTGTAATCGTTGAATGCATTATATGTTTAATATGATTGAAAAAAAAGAAGTTTGTAAGATAACTAGTTAAAAGCAAGCATGTATTTTTTGAGAATTTCTTATTAAAATAGGGAGGGGGGGGGGGGGGGGGGGGCGCAGGAGGAGCATGTATTTTGTACCAATTGAACTTTTTTTTTTACTTCAATACTTCGAATATATTTTGTATGATTAGCTCATATGACCAAAATTCACATAAATATTTTGAGGTGATTCAAAGAAATACAATTTTCTAAGGAAAATAAAGTTTTTTTGCAAAATTGATTATCCTTTTTAATTTATTCTTTTTTGATGAATCATCCTCTTGAAAATTAAAATTACCCCCGGTATGTAAATTTTTGTGTTGGTCATAGGATAAGCATGACAGCTTTTTGTTCCACATGTCACAAGTTTTTTAAAAATATATTTGATTAAATCATTTTTCACAGCACCAAGTTGATCACATGCATGAATGATTTTGGTATAATTGCTACGATTTGTTTCAACTTTTTGCAAATGAGACTTATTAAATGAATACTACTCGAAAAAGAACACTTTTCACATGTATAATGATTTGATGGCAACGTCTACAAATCCAGCATGATTGTATATTATGTATATGTGCATTTAATAGCATACATTTTATATGTAATGTAGCTTGATAACAATTTGATATTTAACAAAAAAATTAAATTTAAATCTATACAACAAAAAATGAATCATACAATAAATAAAAGTTAAGCATGCAATCCCAACTGTAGTTATCATATACATGTATATACATCCCGAACAAATAAGCATATCAATCCTTAACAGCAGATTATGCCTGTCGAAAAGATACCCAAAACATTTTCAAACAGCTTCATAATAATCATAATGCTTTAAGAAATTATCATACCAATTCAAATTAATAATATTAATGTCATATTGTATTTCAACTAAATATTTAATCGAAACATTATCCATTGTTTTACGTCACAATTCACAACTCACATCTGAATGGTGCTGGTTTTCCTTCGTATTTAATTTATAACTATGTATACACTTGTTTAAAGACAGGAGAGGTTGAAGAAACTGACCATTGGAATTCTAACGTAAAGCGTGTCATTAAAATCCAAAAAATTAAAATAATATAACATTAAAAATTGTTTTTGATATTTCTTTTAAAAGAGTGCTTGCTGGTAGTGTAAAATGGTGTCAAAACAAAAGGTTTGATGTTTGTATCAATATTAATCTGATGTATTGGCCTATTGACAGGAAACTAAAAATAAACCAAGTACCGACGACACATCTATGCCATTTTTCGATCCTGCATCAGTAAATACTGGTAATAACTCAGAAGGGGAGGGAACTCTGGGTAAAAAAGTGCCTCCACCTGTCGCTCCGAAGACTGCACGCTTGAGTCAGATGGCTGACGAAGAGAGAATGAGGAAGGAGGAGGAAGATAGACGATTACAGTTGGAAGAAGAAGAAAGACTAGCAGCTCTCGTAAGACATTTTCTTTGATCTGTTTTTCAATGGTGAGGGAATTAAGTGGTAATGGTTTGTTCTAACTTCCTTAGATTGGATAAATGTTGTCTTTAAAACAAGACTATAGATTGAGAAGGGCAACAATAAATCTAAATGTTCATTACATTGAATACAACCAGATAGATTATCACTTTATCATACATTAAGATAAAATTAAAACATAGTAAAGAAAAAAAGTTTTTTTTTTTTTTTTCATTTGGAATTTCTAAGTCACTGATGTTGATGGCATATTAATTATAGACTTCTTATAAGTTACGCATTGGTCTCTGGTTATATGTAAGTTGTGGACATAACCTGTTATTAATGATATAGACTTAACATAAGTTACTTATTGACGCTGGTTATATGTAAGTCGTGGACATAAAAAAGTTACTTATTGGTCGCTGGTTATATGTAAGTCGTGGACATAACCTGTAGGTCTGGTGTTGGTGTGGACCATTGGTGTTGGTTATGTTCTACCACTCACTGTATAGTATTTATTTATCCCAATTGTTAACATGTATTCCCTATATATATATATGTGTGTGTGTTGTGTATAATATCCCTCCTAGTCACAAATGCCTACCCCAGTCGGCAATTTTACTGGTCCAAAAGAAATATGAAATGAAAGTGATGAATTAATGAGAAAATGGAAATAAAAACCAAATTAAATGTAAATATTTAAATCTTAAATTTTAGAATGAGACAATAAATTGAAAATTTAAAAAAAGTATGTGACAAATGCCAATATGATAAACAAAAATCGCTGCATAGGAAAATTGACCATGTAACATAATGCTTTATAAATTAATAAGTCAATAAATCTTGTTGCACAGTTCATCCTTTTCTGAACTCCATTACGTCTTGGTCATGCTTTTTATATGGAAAGTGAAAATGATCTCATTCCATTGAGGTTATCCCTTATATAATGCTTCAGTCCACTTTTGCTGCACTGTCATCACGAGGCCTAAAGCCAGTGCTATTCCTTACCTGCACACTAAGCTATTCTTTGGTTGTTTTATCTTTATTACCTGCATCGAATAATGAAAAAAATACTAGAGACTTTAGAATATGTTCTTAAGAAAATTAGTGATGTAAGATTTTTCTCTGAAAGCAGCTGTTTTAATTCAAAAAGGTTTGAGTCTTAATATAAGATCATCTTTAAGTAACTAAGTCAGACAAACAGAATCTTCAGCTCATGTTTAGCACCTGTATTAGGTTGTGTGTTGTTTTCAACAAAGTTAAGGTTTGTGATTATAGTGTAAATGTCTATAAATTATTGAGATAAATTTAATTATGACATACTACAGATTTAATGGTTAATTGATAAAGATTTTGATATATTGGATCTCTTTCAGAAATGGAGGTATTCAGCTCGCACATTTAATAATAATGCGTTTTGGTAGTTGCAAGGTTAAGGTTATTACAGATGGTCACATTTCTATTGCCTTCTAAGGATCAGCTTAAAGTTATAGCCAACGATATTTTTTTAGCTAAAATACAGCACTGTCTGAAGTTTTTGGTGGTTGTAATCTACTTACTGTTAAGAGCTGGGTAAAATGTTGACACCCTGAATTTGAGTTATGGAATAGATTGGTAGCTAGAATACATCTGGAAAGTCGAGAAAAAAAAGGCTTGAATATTAAGAGGATTACTCAATCAAGTGGGCACCTGTTAGATATTGGTATATCAGGAAAAAAATCTTCTTCTTTTTTTTCTTTTTTTTTTTTAGCTTTCTTACTACGTTTACTCTATAAAAGTTGTGATATAATGCCTTTGATTTATACAGATATTTTCAGGGCTTTTTCTGAGCGTTTTTTGGGGTTGTTAATGGGCCCCATTCATTTCATATTTAAGCCAAATTCCCAAAATGTGCAGTTTACTCCTGAAAAAATCTTTCCCAATTCACCAATTTTCTTCCCAAAATGAGAAGAAAAGACCCTTTCCCAAACCAGTGAGAAAAAGCCCTGATTTTGTATAGCTAGACAGCTCCTTACAAGTTTATTTTGGGGGCTGATTTTACTTTGGTACTTTGGGGTATTTTATAGCTAGATAGAAATGCTCTCACTCAATCTAGATGAGGGAATGTCTTACACGGTGACTCCTGTGTTGTGCTTGCAGCCACCCACAGTAGCTACTGAGAGCAGGAAGTATGACCCAGAAACTGAGGAGACACCCATAGCAACCACAAATGTCCCCATAGTAAAAACAGAAACGCGAACAGTCACTTACGAAAAAGATGGTGTTCCAGTGGCTATTGAGGACATCACTTTGATAAGTTCCCAGTCTCATTCAACACGAACACAGCTTAGTGAAACGACAACAGTTAGTATCTAATTATAAATAATCGGCTAAAAATTTTTTGATTGGCATGCTATTTAAGCCCCGCCCACTACCATACATATTACTAATCCCGCTGGTTGGTTGGTATCATCGTCTGTTGTTTGGACTGTAATAGTTGTAGTTATCTTATGAATGCATTTTTGGAGGTGTTTTGTCTTGTTTTCATTTTATAATGGTGGTATGATATGATGATCACTTATGCATCTCAATGTGAAAGCTGTTTTGTACGATATGGCATTTCATTCTTTAATATCGTAATGCAGTATGTAATGTTTGGGCATGTAAAGATGAATAAAATATTTAGAAACCCATCAACACCAAATACAATATGCCTGTATCACCCTTTCTTTTGCAGTCACATTCAGGAAGTAAATATACATGTAATCTGTATTATAACGGAAATAATAATTATAATACAATTGATTTATAATTCAGAAATATGTATACTAATCCACAAAGAGGAGATTGCAATTGATATTAACTACATTCGCTTAAATGTTAAATTATTTGCTTTTGTATGAAGAAAAATTTCAGAAACAAAACTGTTAATCTATAAATTCAAAACTTGTTTTGGTTATATATATAATTATAGTTTAGAATCTTCATGTTTTTACATTTGGAATGACAACAGAATTAGTTGCATGATACATTTGATACATGCAAGAACAGAATATATACAAATCTTCATGGGATATGCATGAATTCTTGATGTTTGAAATATCAGAAGTATGCTTATGTTGTACGCAGAACTTTCAAGGGTGTTGTTAGAGTTGATATAATAAAATCTGTTTATATCTTTGGTAAAGATTCAAGTCAGGAGTGTGAGGGGAGGGGACTGGTATGAAGCAAATAATGAATATGTGTATTTCATTGGAAGAAATCATAATAAGTCTCATGTCCAGATTTAATGTTAGAAATAAATTTTAAAGTATCTTGATTTGAGAGGACTTAAAAGAAAAAATAGGAATAGATACTGGGAAAACTACGGTAAACCTCCGGTTAGTTTGAACACGCGGATAGTTCGAACACACATTTTTTTCAAGAAAAACAATAATTTGTTTAGCTACTAATAGTTCGAACTCTGGTTGTTTATAACTGACACTATTTCGGATACTTCAAACTTGTCAAATTAAGAATGTAAAGTAAGATTTTTTCCGGCAAACTCCATTGAAAACTTGCGACGACCCTGTCCCGACGACCGGTCCAGAAAAAAATGCCAAGACTTAAATTTGATCAACAGGCATGTTTAGGTTATTAGGTTGTATGCATGATCATTGGAATGCGTCTGATTTAATATATGCCACATATTTATATCAGTTTTTTACATTGCAAAATACACTGGTACACACGAGACAGCTGATTGCAAATCTAGGCCCCGACAATGTATAAATAACATGCGATATTTGTATTCACGGTGGTTATAGCAAACTAAGAAATCTTCCGTGTATTTTCAAATATAGTGTTAACTTAGCATTATGGTTATTTAATTGTGACTGGACATCTCTTAATTATTGCCAATCAGGGTATTATCTGAAAACCTGCGACCTCAGGCTAGGTAAGCAGGCCACGCAAGGTGTCGCTTGCAATAAAGTTGAAAGGATCGGCTGCCCGGTCGTGCTGAGTTAGGTGATTAGCATTCATATCCAGTCAAAACAATCCACAGGTGTCCCAATTAGTGATGGATAATTATGCAGGTATCAAATATATGTTTGGTAGATAATACGACTGGGCATATTTAAAAGCAGACATGTTGATGTTCTGACCTAATTCTATCAACATATATCGCCTATTTTTACAGTGGTGCTTTCGTAAACGCAACAAGTTATGTAGACTACAGTATGCTTTCGATGTATTAAAGAGACCATTTATTACAAAAATAAAAAGATAGTTTCTGATTCAGATAAAAAATATAGCCATGCGGAGTTTATACTGTACACATGTTTAACCTTTGTGTCACAAATGAAACGTGTACTGTAACACTACTGTTTTGTGGCCCCTACGCATTGCCCGAGCAGCTTCGCGCAATAACCATCATAGTTATCAAGAAAGGAAGAACGTTTAATGATCAGTTGACATTGAATAAAATAAAATACTATCATTTTACTTATTTATAAATGTGCCATTGTTCAGACCGCTGTTACGTATCAGATTTACAATGGATGTGTTTGTGTCTAATGATTTTACTCTGCCGAGATTTTCGTCCATATAGACTAGGATAGTTCGAACTCGCGCTTATTTTCTGAAGCATAATTTCGAATAATTCGAACTGGTTCATCAATATTTATTTAATTTTGTTCGAACTAACCGGAGGTTTACAGTATATTTAACCAGATTCTTCACAAGGTGCTCTTTGACATAGGAACTTGCAGTACTACAGAGTGCCCTTCTTGTAATATCAGTTATCATCATGAGTATCAAGTGATTGCTTTTAATATCATCATGCTGTATCATCTTCACAAAAATTCATGCTTACTTTGCTTGCCTCCCTTGCTTTTCATGTGAATCATTGATAAAATATTTGTATTACCACTGGGTTATGATATTTTGCTGAAAATTGTGTATTTAAAATTAATTTGATCATTTCCTTATAAGGATAAGTTTAAGCAATACTGAGATTGAAATGAATTGCTCTCAATAACTGTCTGTTACTGTTGCTCGGGTTCCTGTCTTACAAGATCATGTTTTGTGTGGATCCTTCGTCGATTAATTGATAACCCTATGTGAACCTCTGCCCTCTGTGTGTTGTGTATGGTGAAGCCTTGTTAATCCTCATAACATTGTGTACAGTCATTCAGAACATAAATCTGCACCGAAAATACTCTTACCGTGTGTGAAATATTAAAAGAAATGTTACTTAATGAAACAAAAGTAATGAAAAGTTATGAAAAATAATTTTTGACTACAATTTTTTTGGGAAAGGGGATTAATAGGAAGAAATATTTTCTGAAAATGCCTGAATTAATGTTAATTAGAGCTGGCAATATATCTATTCAAAAAATTTAGATGAAACATCAGTGTAAAAAAGTAATTAAGACCAGACAGAAAATCTAGATCAAAGATAACAGGAGTAGCAAATTTAAACCAGGCTTATTCTAATCAGAGCACTAAAGTTTTGTATTCTTCGGTCTTACAGTATAGAGCGGAGACGAACGGTATCGTGGAGACAAGGATGGAGAAGAAAGTTATTATCACAGAGGATGGAGATGATGACATCAACCATGATGATGTATGTAAACTAGAGTTATATCCCTTTATCTTGAGACATTATTGTTGACATATATGTATAGTATTTTGGTGTCAATCAAATTGTTCATTACTATGCCTCTCAGAGGATACTATCTAAAAATAGATCTGAAATTTGATTGTGTAACAAGTATATAAAGTTTGTTTAAAACCAAATACTCCACTTTGGAATGGGTTACTTTTGATTGATGTTATTTCAGTTTAATTTGTTCACAATTTTTCAGCTTCTGGCAGCAGCCATCCGCTCCGTAACAGACATGAACCCTGACCTTTCGGTGGAGCGGATAGAGTACACGAAACAAGTAGACAACCCTAGTGGGGACACTCAGGTTTAACATTAGTCAGGTAATTCACCAGATAGTCCTTCATTACCAATGTAATTAAAATGTCTCCTTGGACAAGTCTATCGGGGGACATTTAAGTTCAACTTCATAACCACCTCTACGTACCTACGTACCTACATATCTACCTGGATTTACGCATACAAATCAATCGGATAACTACCTCTATATATTGGACAGGCAAACGTTACCTTCACAATTTCTTGTAACCATCGCTTGAATATTTCCTGAACAACAGACAGGATATTGTTATATATATCATGGCATACAAGCCGACCCATGTGAAAATGCTAACAACAAATCCCCCCTCTTTAAGTCAAACAATTGTGATAGCATCCAGGGCCAATATGTTCAGAAGGTGATAGGTGATAAATCTCATTTCTCCTTTACTTTAAAACTTGAGTGTGTGTATTCATTAAAATGGGCAGATAGAAATAGACTGACGAAAAGTTTTTCCCGAAATAGTTTTATCAAAATTTCAAAATTGTTGTTAAACTGTGATTAGCCTAATTACCTTTTGAACAACTGGACCCTGAGCCTATTACAGAATAGGATAAACACAGTATGTATTTAATGATATACATGATATATATAAATGTATATTTATATATATTAATGTAGCATTCAATGTAAAATAGAATAGAAAGATTGGGGGTGGTTTGGAAATGTTGCATTGTATATAAATAAGTATTTATGGAAAAAAATAGATCATAAGAGTACCATTTGTTTCTATTTTTCATTTAGATTTGAAATTGTGTTTTTTGTATTGACAGATAGCCTTGTGGGAGGGACACACAACACCTTACAATTCATCTTTCGCCATCGCCATGCCGATAACATAAACAGCTACAGCAGCCATCGTGGTCATTTGATCTTACAGTGCCTATAGACTCATCCTTCATATATAAACAATTCATCCGACATGTATCAGCGTTCATTCGAAGATTTTTAATCCTGTACCATTTCATCGTGATGCATGAAATTATTTTTAGCCATCATCTCGTTAATATCTTGTACACTATGACATATAAACTCATTTAAAACATTTTATTTACTGTTTGTCATTGTGAAATTTTCCTGATTTAATAAATCCAGTCAGTGCTAGATAAACCTGCTATTTCAGTAGTACTAGTTGAGTTTGTGGTTTCTTTAATTTGATCCGACAGATTGTGCCACATCTGTGGCTCAGTTTGAAGAACATGACTTGAATGTGTTAAAACCAATTGGCTGTTGATTTTATACATTGCAAACATTTCAACAGGTTGAATTGTTAATATCTGCGGTTCATTTCTTAATTGTTCAGATTGAACATTAAATTATTTTGTTGAACAAGCAGTCAGTTGGTGAAATATTTTGGTACCACAGGTTCTAAGATTATACATGCTTACACACTTATCTGAATATACAGTACCACTGTTTACTGGTGTGATGTCAGGCAGTTAGAAAAGTTATCTATTTTGGGAATTTCCAGAGTTCATCAAAATTGATTATCCAATGATTTTAAGTGCAATATTCACAAAATTAAGTGGATAATAACAGGAACCTGTGTAATCATGTTTGGAGTCCAATCTGATCATCATCCTGCTACGGAAAGAATGACGGGGAAACTGGACTGAAATTTAAATTGGGATCCTTAGGGGATTTGCAATAAGAGTTGTATAATTTTGTAGATAGATTCCATATAGATTTTGAGTTAAATCTTTTAAAGATAAATTAATTTGTAATAATAGTGTACAGATCATGAATATTCAAATACCTAATTATATTATATTTGCATGTTATGTTAAATGTACTGAAGGATTGTGTTGGAGGTTGTCATGAAAACATAATAATTCTTAAAGTATTCAAGGGAAGTTATTAAGGATATTTATAACTAATGTCAATCTTGTATGGAAGTTAGGGGTAATTGGCAATAATCATTTGGGCAATCCCTTGTGGGGCATACACAGATAACAATTTACCTACACTTACTTAAAATATAGGTTGAATAACACCTGTATCTGCTTAATAGATTTAAAATATCAGGAGAGAATAGCTCACTTAATTGCAGATGAACAAATGGTATCAATGGGTTGCTTGTGTTGCTCTTTAGCTCTCCGATTCCTTTTTAAGTTGCTTTTTACTTTTTTGACATGATTTTTTGTTTTATATTACAAGCTACGGTATGTTTAGATTGTTCCTTTGCACCAGTGTGTCAGACATAGCAAGTCATTGATTTAAAAAAAACAACATCTTGCTAATGTGACTAAAACATGTTGCAAACTGTTTATGAATACCTGATTTAACCATGTTTTCCTCTAGGGAATGAACTTATAAGCAATGGCTTATACATAGACTCCTTTGTTGACACTTGGCACGGGCAGCTACTTATAAATTAATGAAAGATGATCTGAATGGGAGATAGCTCTGATGAATTTTTCTTTTAGCAGTAAATGGGAATCAGTAAACTGTACAACATACTTCAGGGGAAAACTTGCTGCATGGATAAGACCTGTATGTAGAATATTGTGCCCTTTTAATTTAGGAGTTATCTTCCCTTTGTCCAGGTGGTGAGGGTTCAGTAGCCATTAAATTTTCTTCACGATAACCAAAATATTGGTAGGAGGTAAGGTCACTTATTTCTGGTAACAAGTGCTGTTAAAATATTGTTAGACATGTCTTTGCTGACTGTAATATGTTTCCATTGTGATCGTTTTCTCGTGTGTCAATCATGATAATTATCTAGATCAGATATATATGATCAGGCATACATTGGCCAGATCCAGAAAAATCATGAAGTATGTCTCAGACGAAGTTTACTGGCACGAAACACTTTGTGGTTTGTACTGAAACCTAATTAGGATCTAGATCATCTTTCGATTGTGAAACTAATAGTTTCATATTAATGTATTATGACAGAGTTCAAGGTTAAAGTAAGGTCAAAGTAAGGATTAACTGCCCATCAAACATTGAAGCTGTTTCACTCTGTGTCAGTTATGTAATAGGTCATAGTGAAATCCTTGTTGATTTGCAATATTAGCACTTTGCTTACAAGAACATTTTTACGCCATAAGCAAACCGTCATCAATACATTTTGTGTAGTCATATGACAAGTACGGTACTTGTATTTTATGCTGTAGATTTTTCTGAGTACCTTGTTTTCAGAAGTCTGAAATTTGTTTTTATTATTTCTATTATTATTAGCTATTTAAGTTTTTTCTCGTAGAAAATTATTGCTCAAATGTTGTCTTGCTTTTTATTATTAATCATTTATTTTCTTTCTGTCTGAATAAAAACCTAATATGCAGTAATGGTGTCAAGTTGCAAACTTTAATGAATGAAAATAATAAACAGTAAGTTACATTACTAACAGAAGAAAAATGTTTAATTTGGATTTTACCATTGTGTAATGTGCCAAGGCGCAGTTTAAACATTTCCTTGCCATTTTGTTGTTAAAAAATAATTAACATTGTGCCAAATTTATGGTAATTAGAAGAAAAAAAATGACAAAAATTGTAAAGAGGATGTTTACCTAAACTCATTACCGCATACTTGTGTTTGTGTAAGCCTTGCAAAGGCACATCTACTTTTAATCAATGCATATTAATTAAGCCTGACAGGGGCTCTCTTCTCGTGTGTGGGCAAAGGGAGCTTACTGGTGAGGACATAATAACTGTAGATCAATTTAATTTTTATTTGTACAAAATCACAAATAAAATAATTTTTAACTTGTTGTTTTTTGTAGTGTTTCTTCTATCCATATATATTCATGAATGGATTAAAAAAAATGAAACATTCTGATGATGCCTCGCTATTTAGTAGTTACTCCAAATACAAAATGTATTGTCCGGGTATAGTCTCTATACAATTGATTTCAAGTTTGGCTAGAACTGTAAAAACTGAGTCATCATAGGGCACAGACAAACCACTCAAGTCCACCTGTAATATCTGTGACTGTTCTTTGGTCCAATTTAATTTCTTCATTAATTGTTTTTGTAAATTGTTTTTAATTCTTCTTTATTTTTGGAGAAAGCTCAATCTAAAACCCATTGTCTAATAGTTATATATGTAGTTCCCAGGCCTTGGGCCATTTTAAGTGGAGTCTCATTGTAGTAGTTGATAAATACCTCACTGGACGGGCCCATCGCATGCCATCCAGAGCCTTTGGGTTAAAGTGTCTTGTCCAAGAACACAAACACGTTTGTACAGACCGACCTGTTTCTCAGCTCTCCGTGAAACAATCCGACATGGGTAAAGAGTATTCAACCTCGCACCTTGGATCTTCACCCGAGATCATGTGGCCAGAAGAAGATACATACCGACATAAAATGTTTCAAACCCATAACCGACATTTGAAGAAATTTCATATGCAACCTTGAGAATAAGACGATTGTAGATTTTAGTATGTAGATATACTGTCCGTAAAGTTAATAGTTACTAAATGGAAACTGTTCTCCCTCATCGTGTCAAATTAATCTGTCAGGATTTTTTTTGTTTGGAATTCAAAGTGAAATAAATCAATTTAGGCCCTTCATTATAAAAACAATTAGCAGCCCAAATTCTAATATGAAAACCAAACAAGTATACATTACTGGATACAATTGGAACACTAGAGACTACATGTAGACATTGAACCATAGGCTTGGTAACAAACACCTAGCTTAGCCTTTCAGGTTCTCTTTAAGTTGACAACGCAGGTTAAAAAGAGCTGTTGGAGAGCAGCATAGCTTGATCAAAATACATGTATATTAATAGGTATGGTTTCGCAAATTGTATTAATAATATTTATATTGTTTACTTGATCAGATTGTGTATTGTGTATTCATGCAATGATCAAAACCATACCAATTTATGTATACATGTGAATATGTAAATTATTTATTGACAAACATTCGGGAGACAAGCTATGCTGTTGCAGATTGAATAAATATATCAAATAATTGCTTTTGGACCTATTTCTTCATTTTTTGGGGGTAAAATTTTATCCTTATGAGAGTTGTCTCCCTTGAAAAATGTGGAACCTTATAAATTTTCTAACGTGAGCATTTTCACTTTTTTTTTTTTCAGTTTCACTCCAAGAAGAGTAACTCTTGAGGGACTCTATTACCAATTATCAGCACTCTAGTACAATTATAAAGTGATGATTAATACCTTTCTTGAAACACTTGCACAAAAAACTTAACGCAGAAATAGTCTTAAAGTCCAACAAATAGAGTATCATATTGAACACCCTTGCCCTTGGCTGGCGAAGTTGTCTTCACCGAGGAGACGAGCTAAAAAGCTTTCGCTTTGAAAAAAAAAATCATTTTTGAAATGGTTTGGAGATGTTACCTGTGATTAATAGATGTCTTCCGGTCACCGTTTCCAAAGAAGTGGCAGACATTTTAGTTAAAGTTGCTTGGATACGAGACTGGGGACCAGTGCCTTTAGAAGCGCGATACCCGTCAAACCGGTTCCGATTATAACATTGAACGCCTGACGTGTACAACGCGCTGAGTATCGTAAACACACGTGAGCCGAAGACCCTCTTCTGAAAATAAGGAATGCACTCACCTGAGAATGTGACAGTGGTGTGAAGATGGTCACTACTTATTTGCTAACATCCCATATTATGTATAAAATAAAATAAAAGGCAAAACAACTAAAATACAGCAGTTTGCATCTACACACATTTCTTTCCTCTGCTTTTCACGTGGGACATGTTGATTTCTATTCGGAAGCTGAGCGAGGTGTTACGAATGTCATATACTCGCACCTAATATTACATGTCATGCACGTGCTAGATATATGTACATGAATTATATTGTGCGTGGAAGGGATATTTTACTACTGGAATTAATTGGAAATGTTATAGCCTATAACAAAGGATTGCATTCCATCCCTGTATCAACCAAGGTAAGGTTTGCATTCTTTTAAATGTGTTGACACGCCTTTTTTCTATGTGCCCTGCATAACTGTATAATGCGGAAGTGATTTTTTAATTATTTCTTGAAAATATTTACACTCATTTATTATATTTACCTCTTCAAAATCTGTGTTCATGGTCTCTGCTTTTCAGAAAAAACAAAACAAAAAAGGCAAGCTTGTGTTTCGTTACGTTTTCATAGTGTAGCGATGTGTCGCGTTGCGCTGACATTGATATAATCATAGTCGGTCTCACTAGAACGAATATTCATACCCTGCCTACATTGCTCTCTGACGACGACCATCTGTCAGAAATCGTCCGTCCGTCCGTCCAGAGATCTACGTTATCGCAGCTAGGCCTCACGTGCACGTGCATGCGCGCGTTTATAGGCACAGATCTGTCCCTAGTCACGTAGCCAAGTAGACTTCAACTAAAATGGCTATGAATGATGAATACGTCATGTAATTATAGACGTAGGAACAGTTAATTATACAGGTCGCTCCATAGCCCGAGTTTCCTCTGGCCCTGACACCATGTCTGGTGTAGGGCCAGAGCGCACTACTACAAGTATATACAAACGTGGAATTATCCGACACCGTTTGGCTTCGCTAAGATTTTGGTGCAAACACAATAAAATCGGGTGTGACATAACACCTACCTTTCATATATGGATAAACCAAATATGTATTTACATGTACCCAAAAACACAAATTTAGTCCCAAATCGGTGTTATATTCCGTCCGTATAGACCCAGCGTAAAACGATACGCTGGGTCAAAATTTCATACTGTTGACCCGCCATTGTTGTTATTGAACTTCCCTCCTTGAACAGGAGCACTCCTCCGTAGCAATGTGGTGAGCACTGCGGACGAAGGGTGATGGGTAAAGTATACGAACTCATTACATAGAGAAGGTGATCATTCAATGGTAAACAACTATCAGACTAGAATAGAAGGAGTAAAATGTGACAGATTTGAGATATTAGTAAACATAAAAAGAGCCCTCTGTTCTCTTGAGATCAGAGGAGAGCATATAATATCTTATTCGTGAATTGTATGGAGAGTGTACACTGTACATCTCATTAGTATTAATCAAGTCATGAGATACATATGGAAATGGTACAAGAATAAGTGTAGCGAATTGACAGTAAAAACATTCAGAATGCTAAAAACAAGTGAGAGGGTCACTAAAAAGTAAATAGCGAGCACCCCTCGGATTATTTGGCATCTAAAGTGTCGGCAACTAGATGTCTGGGCTCCGGGCGACACTGACTCTTGTTGCCTGGTAGCTTTGACAGAAGCATAGTTCTCTCTAAATGGAGCACTGTACAGAGTCGTCGTGAGACCTTTTCATAGAGATCTGCGTTGTTGTGGCGTGGCTGTATCAGTTTGGATATATATCCAGAATATGCTGGACAGAAATGCTATTCTTTGTATGTGGGATAATAGAGTTCAGGCTCAGCAATAACTGGAGCCCTTTTGGCGCTCCAGCGCAGGACACCCAAGGAGAAAATGCTGTCGAGTTTCTGCACCACTTTTGCATAGTAGGCAGGTTTGCTCAACAGGTGTCTGGTTGAATCCTGGTCTAGTGGTCTGTAGAGTATAGGTTCCCAAGACAAGCTTCAGTTTGGTACGGAGGCGGCCAATGTCACGAGGGTCCGTTCCGACTATGTCAAGTAGATGGTGGACTTTATTGAAACTGATCTCAGTTATAACTCAAGTTGTGACAGGATAATGGATTCCCAGTGTTTGTTTACAGCTGTCGTTGTGATATGCCTCCATGAGCAGAAGGTAGGTGGGTTCTCTAGCAGGGTAATAGCCATAGGGAGATCATATTTACATAACAGTCTCTGAATACATGAGAACCAACTGTAGTTGCTGTAGATATCATGGACCAACAGTTGTCTATATGCAATGTCTTTTTCTTTGGAATCTTCTAGGCGAGTTATCATTCCAAACAGTGACAGGGCTCTCCTATGGATGATGCTTGTTAAGGGTACCACACCAGCTAGTAGATAAACTGCTGTGTCTGCACATCTGAACGGAAGGGAGACAACTTGTCGCACCATTTTCCTGAATGCCGCTTCTAGAGGTAATAGCTAGGTCTTTCTCGGATGGCAAGATTATTTCCAGCCCATAGGTTAGAATTGGAACAATATGTTTGAATGAGGTGGATATTGGTAGATGGGTTCAGTCCATTCTTCCCATGTAGTCCAGTCTTCATGAGGCCATATAGAGTTCTTCTACCTTTCTGGATGTTAACCTCGATGGTATTAGCAGCAGATTTGTGAGTGTTATTGTTATGCGTTACACCTAGGTGTGTCCCATTGTGTTCTGTCGAGATTGGTTCATCATTTATTGTGAAGTTGAAGGGGAGATCGACCTCCAGTGACCCCGATTTGGTTTTGGCTGGTAAAACTACACATTTCTTGGGCTGTAGCTTATAGCAATTATCCTGAGGATAATCTGCAGCTACATGGAGAAGTGTCTGGAGTTCCTCATGGGAAGAGGCAGACAGTGAGACATCGTCAACACATGTTAGTGCTGCACAGGATATATTAGATATATTTACCCCGACTCTAGATTTCTGGATCTGTTCTAGGAGGTCATTGATGAATATCTTATACAAAGGGGTACTGAGCATTCCTCCTTACGTACTCCTTGTCGGATAGGGACTGCCGTTGAGTGCTCTTCTTCCCATTTAATGTGCGTTCTAGCCCCCTTGTTTAAACTATGGATAGTTTCCCTGGTCTTTCCTCCAACTCCCGCTATGAAAATCTTCCTGTCTTACTGGTTATGATTGACTGTATAAAATGCAGCTTTTGCATCCAGCAGAGGGTGGGTTGGGGGACGTATTTCTCTCCAGAATACCTTCTTTCAGAATGAGACCTGCTAGCAGCGGTGCGACATTATTCGTGAATCCTCGTTGCAGGGAATTCTGTATTGTAGAGAATTTCTCTTCTCCTCTGTTTCGCAGGACTGTCTCTATGATTTTCAGTACTGCTTGCAAGACTGATCCCCCTATAGTTTCCAGCTTCATTCTTGTTTCCTTTCCTTTTGTAAATAGGGGTTAGCTGCCCTATATTCAGTATATCGGGTATACTCCTCTTAGTGAGGATCGTGTTGGTAAGGGTGGTGATGCATTGAGTTAGTTCTGTGCCACCATACTGGAAATGCTCAGCCGTTATATTAAAGTAATCTGGTGACTTACTTACTGAGTGACTGGATAATCTCTTCAGTTCTTCAGAGCGGACACTCTCTGTGATAGAAGTTCCAAAGTGTTTATGTCAAACTGTATGCGATCATATTAGGGGACACCCTCAGTGTTCTCGGGGGAAGCTAGATTGGTGAAGTGCTCTTTCCATCCCTCAAGTATTTGGTCTTGGTCGTCATAGATGGTGTTACCCACTTCCAATTCTGTAAGGGGAGGGCCTGTGATTTACATGCTTTATTAATAAGGCGGTAAACGGTGTTATGAAAGTGACAGTGTAACGAACCACCCGAATCGGAACGCAATGGACCGAAAAGACCAATTATCATTTAATGTGTTTTTATTATTTAAAGTAGGAAAACTAAGTTTATTATTTCCTGAAACATGGTATATTTAATTATAAGCGGTAAATATATAGAAATAAATGTTGTATTTTATTTCCTTTTCGCTCCATCGCGCACTGATTAGGGTGATTAGAGCATCCGCGACCTACATACTTAGCAATATGGCATCGAGTCAAATGTGAAATTTTGACCCAGCGTAAAACGAGGGTCTATACGGACGGAATATAATACTGATTTGGGACTAAATTGGTGTTTTGGGGTAAATGAATATTTGGTTTATCCATATATGTAAGGTAGGTGTTATGTCACACCCTGATTTGATTGTGTTTGCACCAAAATCTTATCGACACAAACGGTGTCGGAGAATTCCACGTTTTCATATAATAGTGCGCTATGGCCCTACACAAGACATGGTGTCAAGGCCAGAGGAAACTCGAGCTAGTCGCTCCAGAGCCGAAGGTATGAAAACTGAATACAGCTTCAGAATTCACTTCATTAAATCATTAATGATAATCAAAATACATTGTACCACATTTTGGTCTGAATTAGATGTATACGAGATAGGTATCCTTATAGCAGTCTTAGTTGAAATACATAATTTAGTGTAAGTAAGCATTTTATCAAAAAAAATAATTCCAATTAGGCGAGAGAGATGAACATGGTCTCTTGTCTAAGGAATTCAATTAAAATCATTGCGATCACGGAAATAATGAATGACTGTATCGATTGTTTTTCCAATAGTCAGCAATTAAAAAAGATATCGGGAGATATTTAAGCATCAAGGTAAAACAGTTTGAAATCAAACAGTCCTATAAATATCCTGTTGATATAATGTTCTATTAATATAATGAAACTGTCACAAACAGGATGTTTGTTAACACGTTTTAGAAATCATTATACTTTCCTTACGCAAGTTAATATGTTTACAAACTTAAAATCGACCAATATATATATATCGTATAGATTGTGTTACATTCATTGTGACGTACCCCGTTGTTAACTTCCTGGTCTATTTATAGAATAGAACAATAACAAGGCTGATTTACTGTCACTATACCAATGTTCTGTAGGTGAGGGTGTCGAGATTTACCGTCACTATACCAATGTTCTGTAGGTGAGGGTGTCGAGATTTCAGGAAGTGTTCAAGGTGGAACAAATATTGTTTTCCGCTTCATTTCAACGACACAGAGGTCGCGAAATAAAAGGTAAACGTAAACATCGTTCAGTACGTGTTATTTGTAATTGCGCATGTTTTTCATTGGTTTGTTCATTCGATCATATGGTAAATCGAAAAAAAAACAACTATTAGCTGTTTTGACGCTTTCGTACAAAAATGAACAGTTTTTCGGCAGATATAACACGAAACATTTTCACGTTTGTTGTTGTCCGAAAAGCGGATATGTTTCCGTCAGCTGGCGCGCAAAGTTTGAAGCGCAGTTTATATTCACGATGATGTCAAAGTCGTTACAACATAGATAAAATACCCTTGATTTTATACAACGTATTTTCGTTGTCCAAATTTGTCTTTTTAGTTATGTCTCTTCAAAGAAGGAGAGCTAATGTTGTCACCTCGGCGTTGGCGTGGGTTTTCTTATATCAACATTTTGGTGTAAATGTTGAAATGCTTTAAAACTTTGTAATTGTACTAGGGTACTGATATTTGACATCAGAGTCCCTATCGGGTTAGACTATCCACTCCCAGAATCAAACTTATGGATTTTTAAAAGACAAACATTTGCGAGACGGGCTATGGTGTTCTACAACAGCTCTTAGTTTCGAAATTAGATGTTATGTATTGGTGATAACAAATTGGTCAAAGTCTGTCAAAGTATAGTCTGAAAACCGAAGTGTACACTTTACAAAAATCGCTTCGCGGTTTATTCAGAGAGCACTTCGATTTTCGGTTATCGATCAATACAGATAATAATCAACACAAAATGTAAAATGTGAACTTTTCTTATCTTAAAATACACATGATTTTAATTGGATATCTTTTTAATATCAACATTAACGTACATAATATACACAATTTATAAGTAATAGATACATCGGCAAATACCGGCCTTTTTGAGTCATTTTTAGTAAAAATATTTCAATATTTGTCGTAGAAAACATTTATACAGAATATCCAATTCTAATTAAGATATATATGTATTTAAGTATAATGTACATGTATCTTGTCGCATATTGTACATAGTTAACCAATATCCACCATCAAACCGATAACAACAAGCTAAAACTATCACATACATTTGTAATGCATAAATGTAAAATTGCGAAACATTTGCTGGCCAGGATGGAAGTGCGCGTTGTTGTCTTACTGTAAGAGTACACCGGAGTACCCAGACAAAACCCAGTGGTAGAGCAGGTGACCCTATGTATTTTCACGTCCGATCGTGGAATCGAACTCCGGCCGCCTAGGTGAAAGACAAGTGTGTTACCACAGTGCCACTCGCATGTACAACATGTGAGCTCGTTATGCTTTTGATATTACAGAAGATATCTTCGCTTTTATTCAAAAACAAAATTGTATTAAAGACATATAAATAATCAACACGTGAAATATTAGTAATTAGTATATAATTACATTGCATCATACAGCGGTTTACTCGTTGGACTCTCCGGTGAACTGCCTTACCGCTGCATTACAGACAATCGTAGCGTCGTTCACCGACAAATTTTAATTCCAATATATTTCTGTATTTGTCCTGATTAGTCTGATTAACGCCCACCTACCCGGCAGTACAGCTGTCACGGTCTATATTCTGGACGTTTCCTGCTCTTTTCCACGAGTATTTCAAACACTCTCTTGGAAAGTGTACACCGATTATGTATATGAACACATCGTCATTTTAGCACCGGAAATTGCAATCATGGCAATTTGTTTTCCTTGTAGTCAAAATCAATCTTTCCAAGAATCCGAATTTTTCAAGTTTCCGGATATGAGAGAAGAAATGACGCGATATTGAATCTATACGAACAGAAAACGGAAACATATATCTTGATGAAGGGACAATCGTAACATCTCGGGGATATTTCCAGCAATCTTCGGAATTCGCCGGAAAACTTTCTCGAGATGTTGCGATTGGATGAAGGGACATGCTTTTGTTCGATATTTGGTATCAGTAGTTCACATGTGTTGCATACAGATTTTCGCTTGCTGTCTTTGTATTTGAAAAGTTCTCCGTGTTTTCGTCTCTTCTTTTTTTATTCGGCTTTTCATAATCGCCAATATGGTACTTTGCGAAGTCGGTAAATTCTTCCGCGCGACTCTTGCCGATGTCGTCTTTTTCTTTCTTTCGGTAATCTCCATCGTTATCGTCATCCCAGGCCTGATAATTCCTGCGGTCGTTTGTTTCCGATTGTTTAGGTGAATCATTGTTGTACTCGTCTGAATACCATTTCCTACTTTTACCGAAGTTGTCAATTTCCAATTCGTTTGGCTTCTTGTTTTCCCAATGTTTTTCTCCTTTTTCGCCATCAGGCACATTTCGACTTTTCTTTAAATCACCAGCATGCCATCTTCTGTACTTTTCTTCGTTATTTGTTTCTCCCCTACTTTTGCCGAACACATTTTTCACGTCGTCGTTTCTGTCGGTCAACCCTGCGTCATCCTTGGTAGAAAGTGCATCGTTTGTCGACAAAGCATCAGGATCTGATCTGGCTGCTGCGTTTGACATGGTCTCAATGAAATCAGAAACATTGGCGTCGATTGATGTCTTTGCCCTCGGTATTCCAAATACAAAGTAGATATTTTCAGGTAGAATGTTATAATATCGTTGACCACCAGCTGATTTTGAACCATATCGTTTTTGGAGCCGTTTGCCGTTAACGTCACTCGCTGGGTCTACTAACACTGATGTGACCATACTATCCATAGGGAGGTCTAAGCGTTTTTTAAATTCTCTTTTGAAGTCCCCCTCATTTCGTACTTCTTTGGAAATTTCCCGGTTTACCCAAAGTCTAAACATTGCCCATCTGTGAATTCCACTTTCGCCAATGCTGCTGAACCTCCGGCTTGACGCTGGTCCGTTGTCGCCTATTGAGTCTTCCTGTTATGAACAAGATAGTTAATGTTTAAGAGTATTTGGCGGATATGACACAATTAACGAACATGCACTGAAAGGACTTCATGACACAATACATTAGCACCTCAGTTGCAATACAAATTGCGAGTTGTATACAGTAGCACCAAATATTAGTTATACTGCATCATACAGCTATTTCGTCCTTCTACGACCAATGATGTCTTAACATCTGCAGTTCTTACAATACCAATAAATACATTACCCGATGTATGGAGGTACATTTGTATCTGCCTTAGATATTTATCGTAGTAATTACAAAAAGTCTATATGACGAAAACCTTATCTACATTTTATTTGATTAATGCACGTGTAACCTTGAACTAGTATATATGGACGAGTACCTTAGCCAATGATTTGATTGGTTCTGCGTGATGAATGGCATGTGTTGCTCTTATGTCCGGTTCTCCGTTGCGTGGTACTAGAGGAGCTTGTTGGTAGTTTTCTTTGTTGTCGTCCAGTTCTTCACGATACGTACTACCGTCAGGTCGGAGTCGGTAAGTTACATGCCTCTGTAATGCAAGAAAACTTGTGATTGATGTATGCATGTCGTTATTACAGCTTACTGAAGTTTCAGGCTTCTGGTAAATTATGATGTTCTGATTTGTAATTCTCTTAAAGTCGCAAGATCTACGACCCTAGTTTCACTTTTCAGGGATACGACTTCCAAGTTCAATAAATGAATCAAAATGCCTTAGATTGTTTTGTTTGTATTCTTATAATCATAAATAAAGGGATACAAATTGTTTTGCGCCGACTCATTATTTATTCTACTGATAATTACATACCAATTTTCAACACAGAAAAATCTCTTTTCTCGCTTAATCGAATTTTTAAAGAAAAGAGAAAAAGGGCATGGACCGTAGGAATTCGACTTTCAGCAGACAAGTGGTATGCGTCAAATCCGTACCCAGTTAGAATCTCTTATCTGTAGGGACATTCAAGTCTTACATAGCCTGCTTACAAAGTACACCTAGGGAATATAATGTGACAAATTCGAGATTTGACCCAGATTTGTATGAGGAGTTCCGTTGTTGAAGCAGAGACACCTACTCTTCCGGAACACCTGGTCTTAGTCACTCATACTTTAACAAGGGTAATATAGATCTATATCCTGTGTTCGTATTGTGGCCTCGTTTTATCGATGTTCGTTATTATGTCTGTATTCTCTGTTTTAAGAAAGTATATCCTTGGTATAGAACTAAAGATGTTTTCGTTCTATGCATATTCAGAGTTCAAGGGCCCAAACGTGTAGAAATCCAAAAGGAAACATTGATTGACATAAATAAAGTATAATAAAAGATGTGTATTAACCCCACAAAAGAATCGATTTAGATGACGTCGATCCTTTCAAAAGAATATAAAAATCACACACCTGTCCTTGACCTTTGGTCGGATCTGAATGCGACTCGTCCATGACACGTGTTCCTCTTATGTCACTCCCGTGCGGGAACACGCGCGTTTTCGACAGATGAACGCCATCTTGGTTCTGTGTAACAGAACTGGGTTCTTGCTTGTACTGTGTATTGTTTTGGCCCGACTGTTCTCGAACTGTTTTACCGTCAGGGAGGACTCGGTAGACGGCAGGTTTCTGTAAATACAGGTGAGATTTATCAGAACACACTTATTTATGAATGTCAATGTTTCTATTACAATGTTTCGTTGATTTTGTTCCAGCGGAGATACTTTCATGATAATATACGTACAGTGTATATGAGATTTTGTGATGAGTTTAGCAATGCATTGTCATTCTTAACACATAAATCTCGTTAGATATTAAGGAAACATTTTGAATATGCAAATATAAAACATGATTTATTGCAATCTTGATCAATTTCAATCATCTAAATCAACCGTAATTACACTATTGCAGACAAACGTTATGACGTCAACATCGGTGCGTCCTTACCATTAAATAATATGTACTTTCTTTTCATTTGGTTAGGAAGACGGTGTTGGTTTTATCAGAGGAAAATACTTCTTTTTCAGAAATATACAACTTCTTTCAATTTGACTCCATGGTTTGGTTTTGCATAAACGTCCCTATCAGCGGCCATGTCTATGGAAATATCCCGATAGATGCAACTACGGTAAACTAAATAGATATACTAATGACACAGGGAAATAATATCACCTCTCCTCACTGTATAACAGCTTATTTTGGTTGTGTCACTTTCTTTCCGCATAGCTGTATGCCTAATTCTCCTTTGGAAATTTAAAAGGACCGGAAATAGTTAATGTACTGATTATAAATCGTAACAAAACTCTTTATCTTGTATCTTAGATTTTTTCTGATCATGCACTCGACGAGGCAAGCATGTATGGGATATTTATGGTAAGATTCATCGTGAGTGACGTTTGGAGTGGTAAGACTCTCAGGTGTGGCTGTGACTATTTTTATCCCTACACCTGGATAGATAGAAATCCTCCAATGAAACGTAATATGTTCTATACACATACCACGATATTTGGTTTCTGACATTTAGTATAAGTGCCCTTTTTCGTCAATATATACCTTTGCATTGTTACTTGGCAAAACTAGTATTACCAGTGTGTTGTTGCCATAAGTCGCATGCTAAACACGAGTGTAAACGTATAAACAACGGAACTGATAGGTATTCCGCGGTGTCACGTGACTCAGGTATCATGTGACGACCAAATCGGTGGGTCGTATTTTTCCCCTGTCTATTTTGATATAACACGGTCGTTATCAAATTCTTATGGACAATTATACACCATGGACACAACAACACATTTTAAATAAGACTGCAATGATAATACACAATTATCATATTTAGCTAAGGTTTACGTGGACATTTGTTAACCCGAATATTGCTAAAGTAACCGACATAAGATCAATGTCCATTGCCACAAAACCTAAACGCAAACACTTTAGTTATTTTATTATTACATTTCACTTCATTCAGTTACCGAAAATTATCAAAAAAAACAAAACCGCCATGTTTCAGGTTTAAACAACTGAAGGGGGCGGGGGGCACAAGCCCGCCATTACAACTGTGATAATGACTGCTCATGAGTTTAACATTATACAATTATTGCCCTCGTTCCGGGCTAGCCCTCGGGTGACATGACAACTCAAGGGTGGGCAAATATTCATGTCAACCCGGAACAAGGGCAGTAATTGTTTTATTATACCGAAAAAAACATAAGTGAATCAATTTTGGTATCAATAAGTTTATTTATTACTATCAACAGTTTTTAAGAATATTTATTTCATTGATTCATCAACTAACGTTAGATCTATTCATAAAATTCTCCCAGTCGAACGTTCATTGTATGGACGTCGAAGTTTTCAAAATCCTTTGGTCTACCTGTTGCAAATAGGAAATGTATAAAGGAATCTACGGCCCCATTGATGACCCTTTTGGTGTTTTTAGAATCCTTTTCTTGCAATAATTTCGCCATTTCCTCCTCTGTTGGCAGACGATAGCGTCCGCCGGCAGCCATTGTTGTTATCAAGCAGAATACTCGGAACTCCTCTGATTCGACTACTTTTGAAGACGTTACGGAAGAGAGTTCCGAGTTGGGGCTCACGAGAGGGTGACATAACGATTTTGGAGGGCTCACGAGAGGGTGACATTATGATATTCAGAGGGTGACATGATGTTTCGAAAGCGACAGCAAGTAAATAATGAATTATTTGGAAATTTGTGGTTGACATAACGAATGTTTTTAATCACGTGACATGGTTTTCACTAATCAGAAGCTGTGATACAAGCCTGAGGTATAATAAAACACAATATTGACCGAACATACTGTGGCCCCTGTGATATGCAATCCTATATGTTTACACACCTGTGACTGTGACATGTAATCCTATATGTTTACACACCGTTACACACCTGTGACTGTGACATGTAATCCTATATGTTTACACACCAGTGACTGTGATATGTAATTCTATATGTTTACACACCGTTACACACCTGTGACTGTGATATGTAATCCTGTATGTTAACAAACCGTTACACACCTGTGACTGTGACATGTAATCCTATATGTTTACACACCGTTACATACCTGTGACTGTGATATGTAATCCTATATGTTTACACACCTGTGACTGTGATATGTAATCCTATATGTTTACACACCGTTACATACCTGTGACTGTAATATGTAATCCTATATGTTTACACACCTGTGACTGTGATATGTAATCCTATATGTTTACACACCGTTACATACCTGTGACTGTGATATGTAATCCTAAATGTTTACACACCTGTGACTGTGATATGTAATCCTATATGTTTACACACCGTTACACACCAGTGACTGTGATATGTAATCCTGTATGTTTACACACCGTTACATACCTGTGACTGTGATATGTAATCCTGTATGTTTACACACCGTTACATACCTGTGACTGTGATATGTAATCCTATATGTTTACACACCTGTGACTGTGATATGTAATTCTATATGTTTACACACCTGTGACTGTGATATGTAATTCTATATGTTTACACACCGTTACACACCTGTGACTGTGATATGTAATTCTATATGTTTACACACCTGTGACTGTGACATGTAATTCTATATGTTTACACACCTGTGACTGTGACATGTAATCCTATATGTTTACACACATGTGACTGTGATATGTAATTCTATATGTTTACACACCTGTGACTGTGATATGTAATTCTATATGTTTACACACCGTTACATACCTGTGACTGTGATATGTAATTCTATATGTTTACACACCTGTGACTGTGATATGTAATCCTATATGTTTACACACCGTTACACACCTGTGACTGTGATATGTAATCATATATGTTTACACACCGTTACACACCTGTGACTGTGATATGTAATCCTGTATGTTTACAAACCGTTACACACCTGTGACTATGATATGTAATCCTATATGTTTACACACCTGTGACTGTGACATGTAATCCTATATGTTTACACACCGTTACATACCTGTGACTGTGATATGTAATCCTATATGTTTACACACCTGTAACTGTGATATGTAATTCTATATGTTTACACACCGTTACATACCTGTGACTATGATATGTAATCCTATATGTTTACACACCTGTGACTGTGATATGTAATCATATATATTTACACACCGTTACACACCTATGACTGTGATATGTAATCCTATATGTTTACACACCTGTAACTGTGATATGTAATTCTATATGTTTACACACCTGTAACTGTGATATGTAATTCTATATGTTTACACACCTGTAACTGTGATATGTAATTATATATGTTTACACACCTGTAACTGTGATATGTAATTCTATATGTTTACACACCTGTGACTGTGACATGTAATCCTATATGTTTACACACCTATGACTGATATGTAATACTATATGTTTACATACCTGTGACTGTGATATGCAATCCTATATGTTTACACACCTGTGACTGTGACATGTAATCCTATATGTGTACACATCGTTACACACCTGTAACTGTGATATGTAATACTATATGTTTACACACCTGTAACTGTGATATGTAATTCTATATGTTTACACACCTGTAACTGTGATATGTAATTCTATATGTTTACACACCTGTGACTGTGACATGTAATACTATATGTTTACACACCTGTGACTGTGATATGTAATTCTATGTGTTTACACACCGTTACACACCTGTGACTGTGATATGTAATCCTATATGTGTACACATCGTTACACACCAGTGACTGTGACATGTAATCCTACATGTTTACACACCTGTAACTGTGATATGTAATTCTATGTGTTTACACACCGTTACACACCTGTGACTGTGATATGTAATACTATATGTTTACACACCTGTGACTGTGATATGTAATTCTATATGTTTACACACCTGTGACTGTGATATGTAATTCTATATGTTTACACACCTGTGACTGTGATATGTAATTCTATTTGTTAACAAACCGTTACATACCTGTGACTGTGAAAGTTGTGGCTCTGAATGTGGGGAAGGCAGCACACGTGTTCCTCTTATGTCGCGATTTTGTGAGAGCATTTGTTGATTATGCCTGTCACTCGGTTTCAAGTCCGTCTGTTCACGACGAATTTCACCATTAGGTAGAACTCGATAGGACGCCGGTGTCTGTTTAAACAAAACCATTGTTTGGTATTCTTATTAAAAACAACAGAGAAGGTAAATACTATGATACAGAACAGAAAAATATCTATAGATTTGTATGAGACACATTAAGAAAATACAAGGAGAACGAGACCAGATGTTTTGGAAGAGTAAGCGACAGTATATACAAAGTCACAAGCCCGCCATTACAACTGTGATAATGACTGCTCATGAGTTTAACATAACACAATATTGACCGAACATACTGTGGCCCTTGTGATATGTAATCCTATATGTTTACACACCTGTGACTGTGATATGTAATCCTATATGTTTACACACCTGTAACTGTGATATGTAATCCTATATGTTTACACACCGTTACATACCTGTGACTGTGATATGTAATCCTATATGTTTACACACCTGTGACTGTGATATGTAATCCTATATGTTTACACACCTGTGACTGTGATATGTAATCCTATATGTTTACACACCTGTGACTGTGATATGTAATCCTATATGTTTACACACCTGTAACTGTGATATGTAATCCTATATGTTTACACACCGTTACATACCTGTGACTGTGATATGTAATCCTATATGTTTACACACCTGTGACTGTGATATGTAATCCTATGTTTACACACCTGTGACTGTGATATGTAATCCTATATGTTTACACACCGTTACATACCTGTGACTGTGATATGTAATCCTATATGTTTACACACCGTTACACACCTGTGACTGTGATATGTAATCATATATGTTTACACACCGTTACATACATGTGACTGTGATATGTAATCCTATATGTGTACACACCTATGACTGATATGTAATCCTATATGTTTACACACCTGTAACTGTGATATGCAATCCTATATGTTTACACACCTGTAACTGTGATATGTAATTCTATGTGTTAACAAACCGTTACATACCTGTGACTGTGACAGTTTTGACTCTGAATGTTGGGAAGGCAGCACACGTGTTCCTCTTATGTCGCGATTTTGTGAGAGCATTTGTTGATTATGCCTGTCACTCGGTTTCAAGTCCGTCTGTTCACGACGAATTTCACCATTAGGTAGAACTCGATAGGACGCCGGTGTCTGTTTAAACAAAACCATTGTTTGGTATTCTTATTAAAAACAACAGAGAAGGTAAATACTATGATAAAGAACAGAAAAATATCTATAGATTTGTATGAGACACATTAAGAAAATACAAGGAGAACGAGACCAGATGTTTCGGAAGAGTAAGCGACAGTATATACAAAGTTAGATATTCATATTTAACAAACAGATGGTTCAGATTCCGTGAGTATAGTTATTAGTACGATTTTGTCTAATTGATACTATTTGAAATTTCACAGGTAAAAATAATCGATAAATCTTTTTGTTTTGAATTAGCCAAATCTCTTTTAGTCACTCTAACCTGATCCGGGAAACTTGAAGGCTGCGAGTGTTCATCCAATCCTTTCTGGTAGGGCCGAAACCCTGGCTAATGAAAAAAAATGAATATATATATATAACATAGAATTGTCAAGTGTGATGACGATATTGCAGCTTACACATATGCGATAGGTGGGTCAGGTTTAGTTAGTAAGTCACTGGTATACCGCCTCCGTCTTACCGACTATAGGCAGTGTTCTGTGGGCGTATGGGTCAGTAGTTAGTAAGCCACTGGTATACCGCCTCCGTCTTACCGACTATAGGCAGTGTTCTGTGGGTGTATGGGTCAGACATCACGCTAAGGGGTATATTGATATGTCTCCTTGTTACGTGACATCCATTCATTGACTCCAATCCTGTCTTAATGTAACTTTTTATCTTGTATAAGATTAGATTTGAAGACATATTAATATGTATTGTGCACTTGTAAAATTAAATTTGTGACATACTGATTAGATGGCCATTGCTTTGTCCATTTGACAGAACTGTACAGATGGAATAAGTTATTTATTTAGTATTATTTTAAAGGAAAACGTTTATCTTCTGCTTCAGGTGATATTTAGTTCTGATAATACGTAAAATTCCATTTTACAAAGGTAAATTATGTATGTAAAATATCATCTGATCATGTTCCAAACCAGGCTGTCGACGTCAATTGCTGAATGTAACACGAATGTATCATATTAGATACCTGATGCTTGCCTTAGGTCGCCGAACCATTTAACTTAGATATAGTATTACGAAGACATAAAATAACACTTATGATGTGTTAGTGACTACTCGCTACCTGACGTAGGTACAATAAATACCGTATTGGAATGTCGGTGATGAATTAATATTTAGGTATATTACCCGTTGGATATATCCAATTATTTTTACAGTAGATAATATAAGAGTAGTGTATTTAAAGCGCCTATTCATCTTTTTGATCTAAGAATTGCACTCCCGATATGATTTTCTGGCACCCTAGAATTTGTCCTGCTCTTAACTCGTAAGAAGGTACGAAATATCCGGTAAAGTAGGATCCTTTTTCGCGGTAGAACATATGTAACGAAAAACAGTCCCTTCTTTCATCAATATTCTTTAACTTAAAATTTCTGGTGGGAATGTCGTTAAACTTGGATTTTTTTATTTGGTCATTTAGAGAGCTTTATATCTGATATTAGAAGTTAGTAGAGAAGTTATCTCCTATTTATGTTTGTGTTTTTGTATGTTGTAGTGAAAGGTTTATAAAATAATCAATATTCCTTATTATATTGTGCCTAAAATCACACCACGATAATGTTTATGCTTGATAATGTTGGAATTTTATCTTTATTAAATACTCTCAGCATGTCTTTTAGGATTCTGTAAAGCCCGTGTGCGGACTACTGTAAGCGGAAGAAATACATTTTTATTGAATATTATCTTTTTTTGCGTTTACAGGTCAAAACTAAATATGTGAAACAAATATCTAAACATGCTATTACCGCTTATTTTGTATTTTATAAATAATATAACGGCGTGTTTCACTGCCTTTTTAGACATGTCCCTCTCACTTATTGACAACCCACACAGTTTGTCAATGTTGAACTATTTTAATTAGATATCCCGTAAGCACTCCTTAGAAAATTGCATATCAGATTCGTGTCTTTTAAATGGATTACGTTCTACCTAATTTATATATTATAATATCCGTCACGGTTCAGTGCATCCGAGATAACACAGAACATTAGAGAAAATTATTAACAGTCACCAGTGTAGACCTATCATACAGTTCATACTTATTATTATATATCTAACAAGCCTCCAGAACCATGTAGTATATCCTCCACACACCCAGTATTTTCTCACGTAAATATATTCTATCGTTCACCTTTACTGGACCTTTCTTATCCCCAAGTATATAATCATCACAGTCTAATCACCTGTTTGCCAGAGGGATAAAACGCAGCCCAAAAGTTCGCAACAAAACATAGCACGTCTATACCCCAGCATGGCGTGTCTGTGCGCTTCATTAAGATTGCTTAAAAGACGTTTTCACTGTCAGGATTATTAAAGAATTACATATTCAGTTGCGTTTTGATTATCTGTCCACAACCCCAAGCACACTGTAATATAACTTAAGTATACAAATAATGTCATCTGTCGTATTTTGGTCATTTTTCTGGGTATTTAATTTATAATATATAAATATATAACAACCTTTCGGTTGACGTTTCCTCTGATATCAAAGTACCCTCACAGGTTAATGTGATAACACTGTCTTAATAGATGTATAAACCTATATATCTAGATTGTCATCTCTGGGAATATCTATATACTTACATTGACTAGCGTACTCCTCTCTGCCATGTTGATTTCTATCCGAACTTGTCCTACACTTCCTGGTGTCTATCTCAGATTAAAACGCAAATAAACAGATTTAAATGCACAGTCGATGGGGTACCACCACCTCACCTGTATTTACCTTACCGTCACGGTCTATAAACACGTAACAGGTAAACTTCCGTCTTAAAGTTAAAAACTACCCAACTAGTTGGTTTTTCCACTGAGTGAAATATTATTTTCAGCTAACATGATAAACGTTTAAGCTATTAAAATGTAGTGATGTCGGTTAATAGTATTGCTTTCTGGTTTTGTGAAATGTTCTATAAACAGGTTACTCAGTCATGACATGGGTATACATATCAGTGGACTTACGTGTGTTGGAGTTCACGCTATACATTCCATTAAAAATGTTTACTAAGACTAATGAAATAAATTCCCATGAATAAAATTTTTACATTTTCTGTTTATATGTTAATTGTATGGCCTTACCCCCTCCCCCTATATTTAAAGCGCAAAGTTGTTGTTTTTTTATGTTTTTTTTTTTTATTTTTCAAGACATTTTTAATACATAAATACATAAGAATCACACACACAAACACAAATCGATTCCAATATGTATGGTTTGCTATCATCATAATCATAATATCATCTTCACTGTCATCATAACCTATAGTGGGGCAGCAGCAGAAAGCGCAGCAGCGACGGAAACAGGAAAAGCAGCAGCAGAAAAAGAAGCAGCAGCAGAATGAGCAGCAGCAGACGAAGCAGAGCAGCAACATACGCAGGACCAGCAGCAGCAGCAGAAACAGCAGAAGCAGCCGCAGCAGCAGAGGCAGCAGGAGCAGAAGCGCAGCAGCAGCAGCAGCAGCAGCAGCAGCAGCAGAATCATACTAATCATTATCATCATAATCATCATACTCATAACCATCATAATCTTATCATCAGTCATCATCATAATAAACTTCATCATCATAATCTCATCATGATATCATCATCATCATAGTCATCATCATCATAATTTTATCATCATCATCATCATCCTCATCATCATCATCATCATCTTCATCATAAACTTCATCATCATCATCATCATACTCATCATCATACTAATCATCATATAATAATAATCATCATCATATACTCATCATCATCATCATCATCATCAAATTAACTACAAGGATAAATACATACAAACCATACATACTCCTATACCTGTATACATATTCTGATAAACATACATCCATCCCACACACACATACATATTCAGTTTAAAGCACAAAGTTGTCAATGGAAAACTTTCTAGTTTTAACGTATAAAACCGGTTTTCATCATTTCATGGCGACACGGGAAATATTTGTAAAGACTCGTTTTTTTTTTCTTTCCTCGTATTTCCTTTAGAAACATTTCTGCTTTTGCTGATTATAACATCTGTAACTAGTGTACATAAGGCCTGGTATTGTGTTACACTGGACATTTTCCCTGAAGATGACACAATTATAAATGAGAAATTAATGCTTTATAGAATGAGTGGTTAGTTAAATCACCGTAAATACTGAGACACAGTGCCATGCTACAAGGAAACATTTTTACTCTTTAAGGAATCGCAATTTATATCTCAAGGTTTATGATTTTATCTTTAGCTACTTAAATATTGCTTAGTACTTATTATGGAACTGCTAAAAAGCGAATTATTGAACAGACACGTTGGTTTTTAATTCAGTGTGTCGAAACGCTACGTACGATATGGCTAATAAAGCGGACGTGTTTGTGCATTTATTCTGCCGATTTTGCCGGTTCAGAATATGCACAGGTACTTAACTTTCTATTGATATCCAAAATGGAAAACTATGACAATTATGAAGTTTATTGAATTATGGGTCTTCTGCGCATTTCCATCAGTATGCTAACATTTATTTTGACCTGTATCAATAATTTCGGCCCTTAACATTCTAGAAGGAAGGAACAGAGACATAGTTCATAATTCATTTTGGCTCTACTGTATCTGATATCTTGTGTGCAATTTGTACCTAGCATCAATATGTGATATATCACTGTAAGTGTGACTATGGTCTGGTTTGTTCAGTATGCATACATGTCTACTTCACTTGGATATGGCTGCGACATTTGACTCTTGGCCATTTATACTGCATCAAATGCTTAACCACTAGTGATTTATAATGCCTACAACATTTGACTCATAGTGATTAGTTCTGGCTACAACATTCGATCTTTTACGGCTTACACTGGCTACAACATTTGATCGTTTACGGTTTACACTGGCTACAACATTTGACCTTTGACTACAGTTTACACTGGCTACAACATTTGATCTTTTACGGTTTACACTGTCTACAACATTTGATCTTTGACGGTTTACACTGGCTACAACATTTGACCTTTGACTGCAGTTTGCACTGTCTACAACATGTGATCTTTGACTGTTTACACTGGCTACAACATGTGATCTTTGACTGTTTACACTGGCTACAACATGTGATCTTTGACTGTTTACACTGGCTACAACATGTGATCTTTGACTTCAGTTTACACTGTCTACAACATGCGATCTTTGACTGTTTACACTGTCTACAACATTTGATCTTTTACGGTTTACACTGGCTACAACATTTGACCTTTGACTGCAGTTTACACTGTCTACAACATGTGATCTTTGACTGTTTACACTGGCTACAACATTTGACCTTTGACTGTTTACACTGTCTACAACATTTGATCTTTTACGGTTTACACTGTCTACAACATTTGATCTTTGACGGTTTACACTGTCTACAACATTTGATCTTTGACGGTTTACACTGGCTACAACATTTGATCTTTTACGGTTTACACTGGCTACACCATTTGAGGTTGACGGTTTACACTGGCTACACCATTTGAGGTTGACGGTTTACACTGGCTACAACATTTGACGTTGACGGTGTACACTGGCTACAACATTTGGCGGCCTTTGTCTGTTACACTGGCTACAACATTTGATCTTTTACGGCTTACACTGGCTACAACATTTGACCTTTGACTACAGTTTACACTGGCTACAACATTTGATCTTTTACGGTTTACACTGTCTACAACATTTGATCTTTGACGGTTTACACTGGCTACAACATTTGACCTTTGACTGCAGTTTGCACTGTCTACAACATGTGATCTTTGACTGTTTACACTGGCTACAACATGTGATCTTTGACTGTTTACACTGGCTACAACATGTGATCTTTGACTGTTTACACTGGCTACAACATGTGATCTTTGACTTCAGTTTACACTGTCTACATACAACATGCGATCTTTGACTGTTTACACTGTCTACAACATTTGATCTTTGACGGTTTACACTGGCTACAACATTTGACCTTTGACTGCAGTTTACACTGTCTACAACATGTGATCTTTGACTGTTTACACTGGCTACAACATTTGAGGTTGACGGTTTACACTGTCTACAACATTTGATCTTTTACGGTTTACACTGTCTACAACATTTGATCTTTGACGGTTTACACTGTCTACAACATTTGATCTTTGACGGTTTACACTGGCTACAACATTTGATCTTTTACGGTTTACACTGGCTACACCATTTGAGGTTGACGGTTTACACTGGCTACACCATTTGAGGTTGACGGTTTACACTGGCTACAACATTTGACGTTGACGGTGTACACTGGCTACAACATTTGGCGGCCTTTGTCTGTTACACTGGCTACAACATTTGATCTTTTACGGCTTACACTGGCTACAACATTTGACCTTTGACTGCAGTTTACACTGGCCACAATATTGGATCTTTGACGGTTTACATTGGCTACAACATGTGATCTTTGACTGTTTACACTGTCTACAACATGTGATCTTTGACGGTTTACACTGGCTAAAACATGTGATCTTTGACGGTTTACATTGGCTAAAACATGTGATCTTTGACGGTTTACATTGGCTACAACATGTGATCTTTGACGGTTTACACTGTCTACAACATGTGCTCTTTGACGGTTTACATTGGCTACAACATGTGATCTTTGACTGTTTACACTGTCTACAACATGTGATCTTTGACGGTTTACACTGGCTAAAACATGTGATCTTTGACGGTTTACATTGGGTAAAACATGTGATCTTTGACGGTTTACATTGGCTACAACATGTGATCTTTGACGGTTTACACTGTCTACAACATGTGATCTTTGACTGTTTACACTGTCTAAAACATGTGATCTTTGGCGGTTTACATTGGCTACAACATGTGATCTTTGACGGTTTACACTGGCTAAAACATGTGATCTTTGACGGTTTACATTGGCTACAACATGTGATCTTTGACTGTTTACACTGTCTACAACATGTGATCTTTGACTGTTTACACTGGCTACAACATTTGACCTTTGACTGCAGTTTACACTGGCTACAACATTTGATCTTTGACTGTTTACACTGGCTACAACATGTGATCTTTGACGGTTTACACTGGCTACAACATGCGATCTTTTACGGTTTACACTGGCTACAACATTTGATCTTTTACGGTTTACACTGGCTACACCATTTGATCTTTTACGGTTTACACTGGGTACAACGTTTGACCTTTGACTGCAGTTTACACTGTCTACAACATGTGACCTTTGACGGTTTACACTGGCTACAACATTTGATCTTTTACGGTTGATACTGGCTACTTCATTTGAGGTTGACGGTTTACACTGGCTACAACATTTGACGTTGACGGTGTACACTGGCTACAACATTTGGCGGCCTTTGTCTGTTACACTGGCTACAGCATTTTACCTTTGACTGTTTACACTGTCTAGAACATTTTACCTTTCCCAGTTTACACTGTCTACAACATTTGACCTTTGACTGTTTACATTGTCTACAACATTTGACCTTTGACTGTTTACACTGGCTACAACATTTGATCTTTTACGGTTTACACTGGCTACACCATTTGAGGTTGACGGTTTACACTGGCTACACCATTTGATCTTTGACGGTTTACACTGGCTACAACATTTGATCTTTTACGGTTTACACTGGCTACACCATTTGAGGTTGACGGTTTACACTGGCTACACCATTTGAGGTTGACGGTTTACACAATCGCTACAACATTTGACGTTGACGGTGTACACTGGCTACAACATTTGGCGGCCTTTGTCTGTTACACTGGCTACAACATTTGATCTTTTACGGCTTACACTGGCTACAACATTTGACCTTTGACTACAGTTTACACTGGCTACAACATTTGATCTTTTACGGTTTACACTGTCTACAACATTTGATCTTTGACGGTTTACACTGGCTACAACATTTGACCTTTGACTGCAGTTTGCACTGTCTACAACATGTGATCTTTGACTGTTTACACTGGCTACAACATGTGATCTTTGACTGTTTACACTGGCTACAACATGTGATCTTTGACTGTTTACACTGGCTACAACATGTGATCTTTGACTTCAGTTTACACTGTCTACATACAACATGCGATCTTTGACTGTTTACACTGTCTACAACATTTGATCTTTGACGGTTTACACTGGCTACAACATTTGACCTTTGACTGCAGTTTACACTGTCTACAACATGTGATCTTTGACTGTTTACACTGGCTACAACATTTGAGGTTGACGGTTTACACTGTCTACAACATTTGATCTTTTACGGTTTACACTGTCTACAACATTTGATCTTTGACGGTTTACACTGGCTACACCATTTGATCTTTGACGGTTTACACTGGCTACAACATTTGATCTTTTACGGTTTACACTGGCTACACCATTTGAGGTTGACGGTTTACACTGGCTACTCCATTTGAGGTTGACGGTTTACACTGGCTACAACATTTGACGTTGACGGTGTACACTGGCTACAACATTTGGCGGCCTTTGTCTGTTACACTGGCTACAACATTTGATCTTTTACGGCTTACACTGGCTACAACATTTGACCTTTGACTGCAGTTTACACTGGCCACAATATTGGATCTTTGACGGTTTACATTGGCTACAACATGTGATCTTTGACTGTTTACACTGTCTACAACATGTGATCTTTGACGGTTTACACTGGCTAAAACATGTGATCTTTGACGGTTTACATTGGCTAAAACATGTGATCTTTGACGGTTTACATTGGCTACAACATGTGATCTTTGACGGTTTACACTGTCTACAACATGTGATCTTTGACGGTTTACATTGGCTACAACATGTGATCTTTGACTGTTTACACTGTCTACAACATGTGATCTTTGACGGTTTACACTGGCTAAAACATGTGATCTTTGACTGTTTACACTGGCTACAACATTTGACCTTTGACTACAGTTTACACTGGCTACAACATTTGATCTTTGACTGTTTACACTGGCTACAACATGTGATCTTTGACGGTTTACACTGGCTACAACATGCGATCTTTTACGGTTTACACTGGCTACAACATTTGATCTTTTACGGTTTACACTGGCTACACCATTTGATCTTTTACGGTTTACACTGGGTACAACGTTTGACCTTTGACTGCAGTTTACACTGTCTACAACATGTGACCTTTGACGGTTTACACTGGCTACAACATTTGATCTTTTACGGTTGATACTGGCTACTTCATTTGAGGTTGACGGTTTACACTGGCTACAACATTTGACGTTGACGGTGTACACTGGCTACAACATTTGGCGGCCTTTGTCTGTTACACTGGCTACAGCATTTTACCTTTGACTGTTTACACTGTCTAGAACATTTTACCTTTCCCAGTTTACACTGTCTACAACATTTGACCTTTGACTGTTTACATTGTCTACAACATTTGACCTTTGACTGTTTACATTGTCTACAATATTTGACCTTTGACTGTTTACACTGTCTACAATATTTGACCTTTGACGGTTTACACTGTCTACAATATTAGACCTTTGACGGTTTACACTGGGTGCAACGTTTGACCTTTGACTGTTTACACTGTCTACAACATTTGACCTTTGACGGTTTACACTGGCTACGACATTTGACCTTTGATGGCTGACACTTCCTCCAACGTTGGAGTCTTGGCAGTATACAGTGGCTCCAACATTTGACACATAGTGATTGACACATGGTGATTGACACATAGTGATTGACACATAGGGATTGACACTGGCTGCAGTATTGGCATTTGACGGTTTACACTGGCTACAACATTTTACGTTTGACGGTTTAAGCTTTCGTCAACGTTTGACCCTTGAGTGTTGAAGGTTCATACTGACTGTACAAATTGGACGATATAACACAAATAGATGTTGTGATATCAAGTGGTGAGTCTACCATATACAATATAAAATGTCACAGATATTTCTCTGCATTTACTTTAAAAAGACCCGGCCACACAACTGAATCGTCTAGCCACCTAAAGGAGCAAACTTACATTTCAATTGTCCACTTGTCAATCAAACACCCAGCTAGAGCACTTAAGGTACCAGATTCGATCGGTTAATAATCCATGTTAAATATGATAATTGCTAAAAAGAAATGAACATGCTTTCCATATCAATATATTTGAATTACAGGTGCGAGTCGTATTAACTCAGCTGAAGTCGGGATGTCTATTATACAATTTTTTTTATTTCAGTTCAGTTTATTAAAAGGTATAAACGATAAAACATGGAGTTAATGTGTTTTTGAAAGTGGTACCTATTATAATATATATTAATGTAGTTTTTCTAATATAATGACTAAAATGGCTTCATGACTGGATTATTTAAAGAGTTTATTGTCAATTCACAGAGTTAATGTTAATATGCGTTGTGTACATATATGCATGTGTGTGTTGTATACACAAATCAACTATTTACTAGTCATGACTAAGTCCTATCACTAATGGAGACCGCCCTTAAATATATCGACCCCTTTTATCCCCCAGTTCTCTCACTGTATTAGCCCCCTAATTACCGTGCTAGGCCCTATGGTACCCGCCCGCCATATTTGATTAAGATATTAACTCTTAAGTATATGCCATCATCCTAAATAATAGCGATACCTATGTGCGATACGAACGCATATCAACTGTTTTTATATTCTTCAAATTTTGGATTTTATTTCGAAGGAGAAAATTAGTGATGTGGATTTAGAGTGACAATATTTACATTTTTGTGTCCTGTGACGATCTGTGATATTTCGTATACAAACAATGGCTAAATGTTCATCCAGACAACTTGTATTTGTATTCTTTAATTTCCTCTTCTTGGTGAGTACATTGCTTTATGTTGTTTTACTATAAAAACATAATATGTGAAAACAATAACCTTGATAAAAAAAAAAGACATTATGTGTCAACAATTACCTAATGTTCACCTTAACGTCTTGGATTTGGATTTATTTTTCTCCGTGGAAAGTGCATTGAGTTATGTTGTTTATTTCAAAGTAGCAATTTATTATATAAACAATTAATAGTAATTGAAAATACAGAAATTTGAATTTGACATATTGCTAGTCCTGGCATAACGACTATACACTTGATCCAGTTTCGGTAACATTTTTATGACAATATGGAATGTTTTTGATTTCTTGTTATGGAATGTTTTTGAGATTTCTTGTTATGGAATGTCTTTGATTTCTTGTTACGGAATGTTTTTGATTTTTTGTTATAGAATGTTGTTGATTTCCTGTTTTGGAATGTTTTTGATTTCTTGTAATAGAATGTTTTTTATTTCTCGTTTTCTATTTCAGTGTCTTGGGCTAACACTTGTTGGATTTGTGGCCTGGACCTTAGCTACCATTCCAAATGCCAACGAATTCATATCTGGTACACATGTAAGTTATTCTACAGCTGGAATTCTCATTGATATTCTGAATCACAACTTCACTAATGAATCGATGTGAAACATTATGACGATTAATGTCCCTAAGGATTTGTCTAATTTTCTGCCTCATTAGTTTCTGTCGTAACCTTTCATGCTGCTTTGATGTTTCGCTATTTTCCTGTTGTCTTTCTGTATCAATTTTGATTTTTTGCATTTTAAAAATTTGTTTAGTATAATTTTTATACCTATATTTTGGTATTTTTTTTATTTGTATTGCCTCTTGTCGGAGACCCTTTTATATGCCTTGGTGGCCCAGTTATACGCTTTGTTGATCCAGTCATGCCCCTTGTCTTCTTTGATAATAAGATATGGTGACTACATTAAGCAACAGAAAGTTGTATTGATTGATATATGTTGACAATGTCAATGTATATCTTTGTGGTTTGATAAATATATACACATTAGTCTCTTATTAGATACTTGCTTGATATATTATATTAAACCAAAGATTACGTAATGTCTTAACGATACACACGTGCGTTATTTTATCATTTATCATATCAAAATTTAGCACAGGAACATTGTGTTGGTAAAACATAGATTTCTTATATTTTTTATTATTTTCTTAGATTGTTACTTTGACAAGTTTCTGCCTGGGATTCGTGATTCTTGTCATAGGTGAGTGTAATGTTTATTTATTTTCACCACGCCTAATATAATTTTGTAACAGACGTTTGTATATTTTCTTACTATGTTCATTGCCTTAGTTATGTCCCGCATATATGTCAGTATATATAGACAATATGAATGCCACAGGTGAATGAGGAACCATGAGGGTCACGGCTAGGCGTCTCATTTTGTCTGCTTTTTCGCACCTGAAAAAATATTTTTTCATTCAAACACACGTGTAATATTTACTCAGATGAAAGATTAACATCTAATAATTTATGATGAAATATTATGAGAATTTATGTCTTTCCAAATGGTAATATCCTTTAAATAAAAACGCTCCATTGTGTGCTGAAACAGTTTATAATCCAACCGATTGTTTTAGTTGCAGATGATGTAAAATCATTCAACGTTATTATTTATATTTGGTGTTAAAATGAAGAAAATGGGAATTTTCTATGTCAAATATGTAGCATTAACGCTGTTATTTTGCTCCGCAACAGGAGGAATAGGGTGTGCGGCGGGATTCTGTAAGGGATTATGCATACTGAAAACGGTGAGTATAAAGAATAAAACGTTCATTTTTACTACTTTTTATTATAAAAACATGTACACAGCTTGATTTCGAGTTTGCTTGACCCAATCAAATAGTCTGTTCTTTTACTGTAAATATACATATTTAAGAGGTAATGTTATGTTTTTTTGTTGTTTTTTTTTCGCTGAAAGCCCTCCGCTAGATTATGACTTTTCCTCTGCAGTTTCTGAATATTGTTTCTTACGGCAAGTTAATGAGGATGCGGCAATTCATTAATGTTTAAATCCGGTTGTACGCAGAAATTTGAATCCGTAAGTTTACAGTATTTGTTGTCAACTTAAACTTGGAAAAAATTACATTACCTTGATTAAAATGTCCGAATCCAAGGTATATTTTTCTCCCGAACGTTGCATGTGATTTATTTTCTATTATATATTAATGTCAAGCATTTGTTGTTTATATTGTAACACGTAGTTCTATCTGTTTACAGTATGTTAGCTTCATGGTTACCCTGCTGTTCCTAGAACTAGGACTCGTGTTTTTCATATATTCTGAACAAACGCAGGTAAGTACTACAGGATTCCAAACAATGTGCACTCATATGCATAAATACATAACAATACGACTAACGTCATTATAGTCATATACATAAATATATGCTGGCAATTATAGGTAATTATACATGAAGTAATACAAAGTCTTTAGTATCTATTACACAATTACTAGAACCATTCTACAAGTCTTAATGTCTATATAAATGACGGGTTTAAGACAAGATTTCTGTCTATATTTCCGATAAGAAACGATAATTAAATAATTAAATGTCGATAGTCAAAAAGTTGCTATCTTTTTCTAAGTTGCATACGATGAGATACCATTATCGTTCCTAGTTTTATATTACATCTCTCTATTTTTAGATACCATTATCGTTCCTAGTTTTATATTAGATCTCTCTATTTGTAGATACCATTATCGTTCCTAGTTTTATATTAGATATCTCTATTTGTAGATACCATTATCGTTCCTAGTTTTATATTTGATCTCTCTATTTGTAGATACCATTATCGTTCCTAGTTTTATATTTAATCTCTCTATTTATAGATACCATTATCGTTCCTAGTTTTATATTTGATCTCTCTATTTATAGATACCATTATCGTTCCTAGTTTTATATTACATCTCTCTATTTATAGATACCATTATCGTTCCTAGTTTTATATTAGATCTCTCTATTTGTAGATACCATATTATCCTTTTCTATTTTCATATTAGATATCTCTATTTGTAGATACCAAGCGTCATGATTGATTCCTGGAGCGGACTCAATGTTGCCACACAGTATAAGATACAGACAGAGGTAACACAGAAGTAACTTATCCAGATTGATTTTAGGTTTAGTCTATAATCATCACACAATAGTTCTACAATACAGACTGATAGTGTGGGATACATATATTTGTATTTACGGATGTATTCATAATATCAATTAATAACAGACCTTTTGTTAAATCAATTTTAATATTAATATTATACGTTAAAGACATAAAATGACCCATGACTTACTTCAAAGTCACGGAATCTTATTGTAACTTTTAAGAAAAACCTATTTTGTTCTTGTTTAAGATTTCCCATCTGGTGCTATGATCATTATTTCTACACACTCAAAGCGATTTGAATTTAAAAAAAGGTTTAACATTCCATAATACATTCGTTGTTACAGTTGGAGTGTTGTGGTATAGAAAACTACACGGAGTACGGAACGGACGTGGAATTGTATCCCTCTAGCTGCTTTGTTGTGTATGACGTCACCGGTATCATCGAAAAAACAGTCGATACTCTCTTTACAGTAAGTATAACTATATCAAACTATCGACGATTTGGTTTAAATCTTTAAGCCACATTTCTGCAGAAGTCCAATCAATACGGTTATAAACCGGAAACTTTGATATCAAGACAAAGGTTTGAGGAGAGTAAGACCAGGCGGTCGATGGGTAAGCGTATTTCGCTCCATCACCAACTTTGTAAATACAGGTTAAACCACGTTATCAAAATTATCACAACTGGGCCCAGTTGTTCAAAAGGTGATTAGGCTTATGCCATTTTAACAACATTTTCAAGTCCTGATATAATCATTTCTGGTAGAACTAATTTGATAAAACTTCAGGAAAATCTGTAATTCTTAATTTTCTTCCAACTGGCATAATTTAAAGACAATATACTCAAAGGTTTTACAACAAATGAGAAATTATTTTTTAGCTAATCAAGTGATGAAGCTAATCACCTTTTGAAGTACTGGGCCCCTGGGCCCAGGTGTGCAATTTATAATTAATATATGATACAGATATCATGTAATATCCAGTATTTATATATATATTAATGTAGCTGATGCCAATCTTTCATGGTATTTTGTTTCATACAAGAACTTTTATATGTTGCAGACGAACTGTCTGACGCAGATGCAGAACTGGCTGAATAATCACATTCCAATATGGGCCTCTGTCATCCTGGGCATAGCTGTGATACAGGTACGTAGACGATCATTGTTTTTATCATTTGTTATTTTGATATATTTCAGCATTGTGTTAAAACCCGTCAAATAGGTATGCTTAATATACCTTTCTATGTGTAAAGAATCTCAATATGATAATAATGACAAAATTAAAATATAATGTTTGAATAAAAATTCTCATATCAAGGTAGCTTGGGATGCGATGATATTTAAAAATTAATTAAACCAATTCCTTTCTCCAACAGTGTTTGGGCGGTCTCACGTCCTGTGTATTCCTACAGAGAGTTCAAAAAAAGCTTAAAGTCAAACCTAATGACGATGAAGAAGGAGAAATCGTAGATTCAGAAATGGCTTCCATGGGAGCAGGCTCATCGAAAGACAAGGCTTCTACTGATACGGAAAATGAGGAACAAGACAACATAATAAATTCCTCTGGTTTGCTTATTGTGACTCAAGCCTCAGAGCAGGATATTAAGGACAACAGTACAATTGATTACCTCAACGAAAACAACGATGACACATTATCAACAAATACTCACAACGAGGTCAAAGATGAAGCCAATGTTGACACCATTTCAAATCATGGTAAAGATGGCTCGTCCGTATTGGTAGTGGCTTCTGTTTCTAAGAAAGTAGCACACGACACAGAAATTAAAGATAGTGGTCCTGATGATGAAGTGGAGACGATAATTTTGACACAATCAGATGCTAATGACGTGACGAACGATACTAAAGATAAAAACGACGACAATGTTTCTAACCGTAGTGTACCTGTTCAGTCTTTGGTCCTGATCCAGTCCATTAATCGGGAAGAGACAGGTGCAAAAATGCAAACTACGACTTTGCCAGTACAGGCCGACGTTGGAATTGTAACCCCGGACCAAACCAAGCCTATTAGTGATATGAACGATGACAGGAATGAAAAGAAGGATGACAATATTCCTAACCACAATGCTTCTGAATCGAACGAAGAAAAAGCTGCTGAAAAGGAACTCGGTGATACCAATGAAACTGACGACATAGAAATTGTATATCTCGCATCAGGAACTACAGATAATGAAAAGGGAAACGATAAAGGGAACGTAAACGACGACAAAGTTTTGAACTTCAGCACTTCTGATCAATTAAGGAGAGAAACATCTGCCGAAGAGGGACCTAAAGATACCAGTAAAACAGATGAAACCGTAATTATAATCCCGGTTACTGCCATTAACGAGGACAAGGACAACGATGAGAGAAAAGAATGCGATAGCGACAACATTTCGATCCATAGTTCATCTGATCAATTGAGTAGAAAAATCTCTTCTGATAAGGAACTCAGTGCTTCAAATGAAACGGATCAAGTGGAGACTGTACTTCGCACATCAGTGCTGACCAGTGATGAGAAAGAAGAGGACAAAATAATAGAAGACGACAACATCATTCCGAACCACAGCTCATCTGATCAATCTAGGAGCGAAATGTGTGTTGAAGAGGCTATCGGTGATACCTTTGAAACCGATGACGTGAAATATATATCTCTCACACCAGTTACTACAAATGACGAGGATAAAGGAAAAGACGACGGCGACAACAATGAAACCGATGAAGTGAAAACTGAACCTCTGGCACCAGTTACTACCAATGACGAGTTGAAAAACGATAAAGGAAAGGACGACGGCGACATCAATGAAACCGATGACGTGAAAACTGAACCTCTGGCACCAGTTACTGCCAATGACGAGTTGGAAACCGATAAAAGGAAAGAAGACGATGACAGCAATGAAACCGATGACGCGGAAACTGTACCTCTAACATCAGTAACTACTTACGACGAAAAGGATAATAACGAAGTACAAAAAGTCGACAATAATAACCAAAGCACATTGTAGCCATTTTTCATTTTTCAATGTCAATAAACATCAGGTAAATAAGTTCTACCTAATTTCATTAAAAACATAAAACATCAAATAAAAAGGGAAATCCCATTAAAGGGGGAGAAGTGCAATGGTGATATCGACGACTATACAAAATATATTTCGAGTGGCCCCAGTTTCATAAAAATTACTTAACTTAAGGACATTCTTTAATTTAGAATTTTACATTATGAAGCATTACAGGGTTTAAGGAAATCGCATTAACTATATTGTTTTCATAAACCCAATAATGATTTCCTAAGGAAAAATTAAGCTGAGGCACTTCTTACGCTGAGGAAAATTGGGCCAAATCCTATCTTTGTTACTGGTGGTTCATGTATATTAAAACCTAATTAGAAGGGTTATGTTGTAAGTGATTATGTTGAGACTTTTGGTTGATCACAACCATTTTCTGGTGGTCGAACATAGTATGCAATAACATCATATATATGGTATTGATTACTTCTATGTGTCGTACAGAAAAAAAAATACTGAAAAGGGAAATCCTGATACTATGGTGAAAACGATGAAGGCTGGTGATACATATTTTGTGCAATATTTTTTGTTAAAGCCAATACAACGAAATCAATGCATTGATAAATAATTGATAATTATATTTTTCTAACAAAACAAAAAACATGTGCATTTTCGAAAGCTTCTTTCAGTGTATTTACCTACTTTTTTATCATGTTGTGACCTGAATACACCTCGTTGATGTTTGAGTTAATGTACTAATTATAAACATGTCCATTGTTAGGTTTGTACAAAATTTAAGTTAATTACACTCTCACACTCTGCAGATACAGGTGCTATGGTGTGTCTGTCCGTCCGTCGATGTATTAAGCCTCTTTACAAGTTTAACGTCTAATCACACTCTTTGTTACCAGTGCGGTTGCCTTATTGAATATTCTGAATTTCTTTTCAAAATGAAAACTACGCAACATTACCAAAGTCTCATATTTTTAGGAATATGGATATGTCAATCCGACTGTCAAGCAACGGCGGGGACCTAGTGTGAGCACTGCAGTGTTCTCTAGTTAAACAATAGATTAACACTCCGTGAAATATCTACTCAAATCTGTTTGATCACTGATATCACATCAGACATCAGAACCTTGTACAAACGACTCAATTCAATGACACCTTTAATGGTTATGCATTAAATGCCGATAAATGGCAATAAGATTGCACCATGCAGCTGTTTCGTCTTTCTAAGACTCGTCAGTGGTTTATACACGAACAACATATATCAGATTGTAACACTATCCTTCAAATGCTTTTATTTATTTTCGTCAATTGGATATTTATCTAATAAATGACATACATTATCATCGCTGTGTGTATTTATTTCTGGCAGATTCAAATATTAAAATATTAAATCTCAGTCTAACAGTGTCATATGGTTTTAATGGTAATCCAATTATATGTCTGATTAAATAACATACTAACAACAGGACGTTAAGATTTGTTATTGTATTGTAATCGGTCAATGTTTTTAGCTATCGCAAGTGTTAACGACATTGTCGTTTTGGTCTTTTTGTTTCGGTTTCTCTCTAGTTAAATGTGTCTGTCGTAGAGTGTTGAGTTGTTCCTCATGCTTAATCGAAGGCATACTACTTATAACAAAACCATTGAGAGGTAGGGAAATTTCGTCTGTTGTAATTGTTTAGATCAAGGCATCCTTAATTCCACTTCCTGTTATTGATATTTATATATTCGCGTATCCGAGGGGCCGCGGTGGCCGAGTGGTTAATGTGTTCTGACACTTTATCACTAGCCCTCCACCTCTGGGTCACGAGTTCGAAACCTACGTGGAGCAGTTGCCAGGTACTGACCTTCGGTCATTGGTTTTTATCCGGGTACTCTGGCTTTCCTCCGCCTCCAAAACCTGGTACGTCCTTAAGTGACCCTGGCTGTTAATAGGACGTTAAACACAAACAAACAAATCGAGTATCACATACAGATCAGCAGAAGCCTATAGTCAGATGGCGCAGTGGATAGGACATTTCGGCTTCACCAAAACGACCGGGGCTTGAAAATATGGATTATTCAAGTTGATAAAACCTGTTTCATAATGTGTTGAAATTAAAGTACATCTTAAAAGTCAAGCAGAGATGTTGAAAGTTATTTGAAGATCCTCATATTGAAATCAAACATTTAATTCCATTTGTAATCATCACAAATGAGTTTACATTGACGTTACCTCATTAGATCAACGGAACGAGAGCAACATCGACTTTAAAACGAAACCGTAATTCTAACTAAAACTCGAACATATACAAAAACAAATAAAGAAATAGAAAACAGTCTTTATCAGTTCTAATCCTAAGCAAGTTATTCACACATTGCTTATTTTTAGCCGGGATAATTACTTTACCTTCACCTTCGATGCGTTTCTCCCTCATATTGGAATTCCTGATCTACTCTACATATTGATAATGTTTTGACAACTCGTTTCATTAACTGTTTATTTTGAAGTCCAGCGCTGATTCTAAATTATGTTGTGGAAGTTGATGGATTTCGTATGTGTTTTGAAGAGCTTTCGTTATATTTCTTTGCCTCCTTTTGTTTCTTGTCTTTGTGCTTATTTCTACTTGTTTCAAAGCTTTATACAATATTGCATGATTTTCCTTTCTTCAGTTTTTCCTTCATTTTGGAATTTCTGTTTTCGAACCAAGTTTTGATGATGTTTTGATTAATCTATATGTTGATCGATATTTTGTCTAATTTCATGATTGACATTAAACAATTATAATGCGTTGTTTAAATCAGCTGTTATCAGTCTTACATATTGTGTTTTTCACTTCTTTATTCATATTGAATAACCCCTACCTGTATTATCATTTTGGTGAAATAGACATTTCCTTAATATTTCCATACTATTTTATGATTTGTCTTTCGTTTCTCTGTTATTTATGTACCGTGTATGGGTAGTACTGCATTATTAGATATATCAATATAAAATACGAATGCTTTTAAAAATGACAAATTTTATCTGATTTTAACTTTAAAAATAAAAAAACGATAGTATATTGTTTGGCCCTAAATGACCCTAGTTGTCGATGGGCCGTAAAACATAAACAAACAAACAAACAAACAAAGCATTATTAGACTCCAGTATTCCAGCTAACAAGTGCGATACATTAAATATGAAATATTTCGTATACCTTTCATTCACACTATCTTAACTATGTAAACATACAATGAGCATGACTAATTCGGATCTCCAAGGGATACCGCCATTAAATATATCGGACACTTTAATCCATCAGTCCATCACTTTTTCATCCCCCCAATTATCAGGTCAGACCCTAAGGTACCTGCCCGCAATATTTAGTTTACCTATTAAAACACTAGGTATAAACTAAGGTCCTCATTCCAATACAAACGTACAATGCCTACGTACGATAGAAACTTATATATACTCCAAGAGTAGAAGTATTGTTTAATATGAAGTGATGTGATGTGAAATATAAAGTGCTATGTTCTAAAGGAATTTACTGTACGCGCACAATGGCTAAATGCTCATCAAGACAATTTCTTTTCCTGTTTTTCAATGTCCTGTTTTTGGTAAGTAAATATGTTTACCTTATGTTTTAAAAGTATCTACTATTTAGGATTATTCTTAATGATATACATTGGATAGTAAGAACATATCAAATTTAATATGTTGACTGAAATTTTCACAACTGCTATTATCAAAACCTTTCGCGTACAGTTAAGATGGTTCTACAATACTTCGACCTGTCATAAAACAATTTTAATACTGTTCATGTTACTTGTATACACTAATAAAGATAAAATGATAATTCATGGCAATCAAACTACTTTTTCCTATTTCTCAAATACAGTAAAGATACATTACAGTCGTTCTTGCCCCGGGAATTAAATCCGGAATTAAGATTTTCCGATTTGTTATCATCTTTTACTGGTGTTATTTTCAAAACACGATAAAAGATAAAATGCTAATTGAATAATTCAATGAAATACCTTATGCTTGTTCTCTATTACAGTGTCTTGGTCTAGCACTTGTTGGATTTGTGGCCTGGACCTTAGCAACCATTCCTAATGCCAACGAATTCATTTCTGGTACACATGTAAGTAAAGCTAGTTAATTAATTTGTTTGTCTATCTTTATATTACTATAACAGAAACGTAGAGTTTTAAAACGTCATGGTAAAATATATGCACAGCATCTCACGTCATAGAGTTTACATATATCTATATATGTTAATTTATTTCAATGTGCTATGTAAAATATTGACTATTTGCAATCCTTTTAGAGCCTTGATGGAGGATTAAGTTTAAACTGTGTTTTATTTGTCAATTATCATTTCACAATATATTATATATATCGTATGAATTATAAAAAGGGGAATAATAAACAAGTGTTATTACACTTTTCTCAATAGGACATCTATATATATATATATATATACTGAAACGAAAAAGAAACGCAACATGGAAAATTGTGATTAATTTTGTATTAAATATACATATCTGTATAAAAATCGCGGAAATAAACATGCACCCTGCCTAACACCCATACCAATCTTCAAAATCACCCAAGTGTGACTAGAGACCTATGCACTTCCGGCGCGGTAAAAACATCAAAAACCGTGCCTGTACAAACATATGCGTTCTTTTTTCATTCAAACCAGTATCAATTCATCACTAACATTGAGCCACATCATCGCCAATACTTTTGCAAACAATAATTCCTTTTACAATTATGCCACGGTTATCAAAGGTTGATAGAGGACGTGCTATAGCGATGCTTCTGGCAGGGAACACGCAACTTCACGTCGCTCGACAATTCAGAGTTCACAAATCGACTATTAGTCGATTAGTTTCACGTCTTAACGCAACAGGAAGAGTCGATGACCAGCCGAGATCAGGACGTCCACGCGTAACGTCGCGACGTCAAGACCGGGTTCTTAGGTTGGCACACCTGCGTAACAGGAGATTAACGGCCGCTGAAACGGCAAGGAATACGATTGGTAATCATAACCGTCGAATTCATCCCCAAACAGTGATCAACAGACTGCGTGAGGCTAATTTGCGTGCAAGGCGACAGTACGTTGGTTTACCACTAACACCGCAACGTCGAGCACGTCGTATGCAATGGGCAACGGCACATATGCCCAGACGTTTTCCTATGAGACGTTGGAGGTCTATGCTCTTCACCGATGAATCTCGATTCACGTTATTTCGAGCAGATGGCCGTCAACGTGTGTACCGGCGTCGAGGCGAACGTTTTGCTGACGCCTGTGTTTTGGAACACGACCGATTTGGGGGTGGATCAGTTATGGTTTGGGCGGGAATCTCCCATGGTTTGAAGACGCCTTTGGTGATAGTCAATGGGAATTTAACGGCCGTACGCTATCGGGATGAGATCCTTAGGCCCCATGTTGTGCCGTTTGTTAGGCAGCATCATCTAACCTTTCAGCAAGATAACGCGAGACCACACGTTGCAAGAGTCTGTAGAGACTTTCTTGCGACACAGAACATTGTTCCTATAGATTGGCCTCCATATAGCCCCGACCTGTCCCCAATCGAGCATTTGTGGGATGAATTAGACAGAAGAATTCGAAATCGCCGTAACCCCCCCAAATACCCTCCCTCAGTTAGCAAATGCACTCGTCCAAGAATGGAATAACATTCCAATACGGAAAGTCAATGCCCTGATGAACTCAATGCAACAAAGAATTAGAGATGTGATAACTGTTCGAGGAGGACACACACGATATTAGGGCACGGTTTCAAAACTGCTGCCATTTCAACTTGGATTCACGTAGGGTACTACCAATCATGACCTTCTAGCAAAGTGACCTGTTCTTAAAAATCTCTAAACATTTAAAGGATGTTACATCAATATTCAATATTAACTATTACATATGAAATTTAAACATAATGCTCACAAGTATTATTTTATTAAACCTACAATTTGAAGTTGCGTTTCTTTTTCGTTTCAGTATATATTGACGTTACATAACAGCATAGACATGATAAAACACGACACTGTATTATAATGACATAGAGTCCAACTTGAAAATATCTTTTGCTATTTGATCAAATAATTAAACACATTGTAGTTAATAAAAGGGGAAAAGGGGAAAAACAGAATCAACAGAAAACATGAAAGTGGTACTCCATGCTTTCATCTGGTTGTAGATATATATTTATAATTTATACATGGTATACGAATCTATTAATAAAACGTGCGTTTGATACAGTCCTCTAATAGTACTAAATCGTTATGACAGCAAGGCGAATCTGACATTATTCCAATAAACAGATGATTGTGCTACATATTACACGAGAGTGAAGTTGGCGGTGAAGAAATGATGACAATTTTTTTTTCTTTGATTTAAACATCAGAGCTTGTGTCTTTGAGTTATAAAAGTGACATACAATGTATACTGTAGATTTTTATTTGTTGTCTTATCAATTAGTGTTACTGATTGAATTGTATCAGTGTATCATAAATTTAATTCCTACTGTTGTATGATGTCATTTCCGGTTGCTACACCTACACACGTATACGTGCATATTTAGCTAATTTTTAGTACATATGTAATTCACAAAAAACATTTAAACTTGACTTGTTAATTTTAAATGATCACCATCCAATTAAAATTGTACAAAGTTTGTAAAACATTAAACAGGTTTTTTGTGTTTTTGATTATCCCGACATTCTAGAAGATAACTCAAATTTTCAAAACAGACGGAATGGTAAACATTGGAATGTTACGATTCTTATGTAGAAACTATGAAATAAAACAAGTTTAAAATATTATATGCAAATATAAATGATTTGATAGTCGTTTAGTGCTCGAGGTTTGTTTCAATCCTTAAATCAAGTCTAAATGAATAAATATATATATTCATGATCTTGAAAACTATTCTACGCATATCCAAATTTTAGCACATTGATTAAACCTATTTGGATGTACTGTTTACTTGTATTTCGTTGTTAAGCACAATTCTTCGATAACTTATCACAGATGCATACAATGATATTTGAATAACACAAATGTGTAAATAAGTACTTCAGAGTTTCATCAATAACATAGCTCTCATTTATTCTGTGATATAATTACCATAATTCTTTAATGAAAATTATTATGAACCTATGCTATAGGAAACCAGCATTCAGTTACTTTCCTTGCATTGTAACTCAACTGCAAAAGCTTAAAGAGAAAAAAGTCGATCGAAAGAGATAAAAAGCTGTACGAAAGAGGTATAACGCTTACGAAAAAGGTAAAAAGCCGCTAGAGTAAGGCATAGCTAGTCAAATCGCTACGACTTTTTTTATTTAATTCCTACGACTTGAGATTTTTACTTAATTCTTACGACTTGAGATGTCGTTCGGACCAGTTTTTAGGTCATCTGACCCGAAGGGTCAGGATGACCTATAGTCATCATGTTTCGTCCGTCGTCGTGCGCCGTCCGCCGTCCGCCGTGCGCCGTGCGTAAACTTTTCACATTTCAAACTTCTTCTCAAGTTCCACCAGTGGGATTGAGCTGAAACTTGCCTGAAATGATGCTGGGATGGTCCTGACCAAGTGTTGTTATTTTTCGGGTCGGTCCAAAATCCAAGATGGCCGCCATAGCCGCCATCTTGAAAAACACATTTTAAACTTCTTCTCAAGTTCCACCGGTGCTATTGGGCTGAAATTTGTCTGAAATGATCCTGATATGATGCTGACCAAGTGTTTTTATTTTTCGGGTCGGTCCGAAATCCAAGATGGCCGCCATAGCCGCCATCTTGAAAAACACATTTTAAACTTCTTCTCCAGTTCCACCAGTGCTATTAAACTGAAACTTGCCTGAAATGATCCTGAGATGGCCCTGACCAAGTGTTGTTATTTTTCGGGTCGGTCCGAAATCCAAGATGGCCGCCATAGCCGGCATTTTGAAAACACATTTTAAACTTCTTCTCAAGTTCCACCAGTGCTATTGGGCTGAAATTTGCCTGAAATGATCCTGATATGATGCCGACCAAGTGTTGTTATTTTTCGGGTCGGTCCGAAATCCAAGATGGCCGCCATCTTGAAAAACACATTTTAAACTTCTTCTCCAGTTCCACCAGTGCTATTAAACTGAAACTTGCCTGAAATGATCCTGAGATGGCCCTGACCAAGTGTTGTTATTTTTCGGGTCGGTCCGAAATCCAAGATGGCCGCCATAGCCGCCATTTTGAAAACACATTTTAAACTTCTTCTCATGTTCCACCAGTGCTATTGGGCTGAAATTTGCCTGAAATGATCCTGATATGATGCCGACCAAGTGTTGTTATTTTTTGGGTCGGTCCGAAATCCAAGATGGCCGCCGTGGCCACCATATTGAAAAACACATTTTAAACTTCTTCTCCAGTTCCACCAGTGCTATTAAAGTGAAACTTGCCTGAAATGATCCTGATATGATCCTGACAAAGTGTTGTTATTTTTCGGGTCAGTCCGAAATCCAAGATGGCCGCCGTGGCCGCCATCTTGAAAAACACATTTTAAACTTCTTCTCCAGTTCCACCAGTGCTATTAAGCTGAAACTTGCCTGAAATGATCCTGATATGATGCCGACCAAGTGTTGTTATTTTTCGGGTTGGTCTGAAATACAAGATGGCCACCATGGCAGCCATCTTGAAAAACACATTTTAAACTTCTTCTCCAGTTCCACTGGTGCCTTTGAGTTGGAAATTGGTGAGGATGTTAAGGAAGGAGTGCCAACAAAGTGTTAATATTTTTCCGCCTCAAAAAATCATTGACTTGGCAGCCATGGCGGCCATTTGTAACATGATTGTGCAATCATGGTTATCCTGAACAATGCCTATTTTAAACTTCTTCTCAAATTCCCCCAATGGGATTCAGCTGTAACTTACCAGAAATGATCCTGAGATGGCCCTAACCAAGTGTTGTTATTTATTGGGTCGGTCAGAAATCCAAGATGGCCACCATGGCAAACGGTGCCACTATATACTTGCTACAGAGAATACATACTACAATTATATAAGGTTTTTAATTTAGAGTCAGATGACCGTTAAGGCCCCTGGGCCTCTTGTTATCTCGTTCGTACCACTTAATTGTTTTCTGAAAGTTAAGAATGAATACGATTTTGTACTCACCAGCATTGACGTATCTCCCCTATATCATAACACCGACATCCAGTTCTTTGCTATACATGTTATGAGAGAGTGGACTAAGTCAATATCGCCTTTCTATTGTAGGTTGTTACATTGACCAGCTTTTGTCTCGGGTTTGTGATCCTTATCATAGGTGAGTTAATAAAATATACACTTAAGATGCACATTAGTATACATGTACTTAACTGAAATGTTTACGTTTGTTTGTGCAAAAAGGCACTCAACTTAAAAAGAGCAGTCCGACATACTGATATGATTATAGAAAATGGCTTCCCTCAATTTGTCACTGCAAAAATGCTTAATTGTATACTACGTCTTTTTAACAATTAAATATATAACCAGCAATATCTGATGTTTTAATAAGACAATGTATCATTTGTGTACGATACTAGGAGGAATAGGCTGTGCTGCCGGTTTCTGTAAGGGATTATGTATACTAAAAACGGTGAGTAAACGAAATGTGTCGACTGAAAATGCCATTTTTTTATCATTATGTATAAATGAGACTGGTTTATTGTTATATATTATATATCCTTACCTCAATATTGTTTGGAATCTAACTTTTGTTTTATATTAAACATCTGATTGATATCGTATGACCTTTGTCTTATACTACCTATTATCTGATATTTTCTAACCTCTGATCTAAATAAATTCCTTTAACTTTTGTCTAATATTGCCCTTAGTGTTATCCTCAAACATTTATTTCATATTATCTAACTTCTATTTGATACTATCTTGCCTATGCTTCATATTTGTTAACCCCTGTTTAATGTTACCTATGGTTTAATAATCTCGGTCATAACTTACCTGTTTTATATTCTCCATAGTAACTAATCTGTTGTTTATATTCTCCACCGTAACTTACCTGTGATTTTCAGTCGTACATCCTGTCTTACCTGTGGTTTACAATCGTACATCCTGTCTTACCTGTGGTTTACAATCGTACATCCTGTATTACCTGTGGTTTACAATCGTACATCCGGTCTTACCTGTGGTTTACAATAGTACATCCTGTCTTACCTGTGGTTTACAATCGTACATCCGGTCTTACCTGTGGTTTACAATCGTACATCCTGTCTTACCTTTGGTTTTCAATCGTACATCCTGTCTTACCTTTGGTTTTCAATCGTACATCCTGTCTTACCTGTGGTTTACAATCGTACATCCTGTCTTACCTGTGGTTTACAATCGTACATCCTGTATTACCTGTGGTTTACAATCGTACATCCGGTCTTACCTGTGGTTTACAATAGTACATCCTGTCTTACCTGTGGTTTACAATCGTACATCCTGTCTTACCTGTGGTTTACAATCGTACATCCTGTCTTACCTGTGGTTTACAATCGTACATCCTGTCTTACCTGTGGTTTACAATCGTACATCCTGTCTTACCTGTGGTTTACAATCGTACATCCTGTCTTACCTGTGGTTTACAATCGTACATCCTGTCTTACCTGTGGTTTACAATCGTACATCCTGTCTTACCTGTGGTTTACATTCCCCATTTTAAATTATGTATGGTTTATATCTTTATCTTTTTCTACCCGGGTTTTATATTCTCCATCTTAACTTACCTACTGTTTATATTCTCCATCTTAACTTACCTACTGTTTATATTCTCCATCTTAACTTACCTACTGTTTATATTCTCCATCTTAACTTACGTACTGTTTATATTCTCCATCCTAACTTACCTACTGTTTATATTCTCCATCTTAACTTACCTACTGTTTATATTCTCCATCTTAACTTACCTGCTGTTGATATTCTCCATCTTAACTTACCTGCTGTTTATATTCTCCATCTTAACTGATCTGTTGTTTATATTCTCCATCTTAACTAACCTACTGTTTATATTGTCCATCTTAACTTACCTGCTGTGTATATTGTCCATCTTAACTTACCTGTTATTTATATTCTCCATCTTAACTTATCTGTTGTTTATATTCTCCATCTTAACTTACCTGTTGTTTATATTCTCCATCTTAACTTACCTGCTGTTTATATTCTCCATCTTAACTTACCTGCTGTTTATATTCTCCATCTTTACTTACCTATTGTTTATATTCTCCATCTTAACTTACCTGTTGTTTATATTCTCCATCTTAACTTACCTGTTGTTATAATCTCCACCTTAACTTTCTGTTGTTCATAATCTCCATCTTAACTTACCTGCTGTTTATATTCTCCATCTTAACTTACCTGCTGTTTATATTCTCCATCTTAACTTACCTGTTGTTTATATTCTCCATCTTAACTTACCTATTGTTTATATTCTCCATCTTAACTTATCTGTTGTTGATATTCTCCATCTTAAATTACCTACTGTTTATATTCTCCATCTTAACTTACCTGTTGTTTATATTCTCCATCTTAACTAATCTGTTGTTTATATTCTCCATCTTAACTTACCTACTGTTTATATTCTCCATCTTAACTTACCTGTTGTTTATATTCTCCATCTTAACTTATCTGTTGTTTATATTCTCCATCTTAACTAACCTGTTGTTTATATTCTCCATCTTAACTTATCTGGTGTTTATATTCTCCATCTTAACTTACCTGTTGTTTATATTCTCCATCTAAACTTACGTGCTGTTTATATTCTCCATCTTAACTTACCTGTTGTTTATATTCTCCATCTTAACTTACCTACTGTTTATATTCTCCATCTTAACTTACCTGCTGTTTATATTCTCCATCTTAACTTACCTGCTGTTTATATTCTCCATCTTAGCTTATCTGTTGTTTATATTCTCCATCTTAACTAACCTACTGTTTATATTCTCCATCTTAACTTACCTGCTGTGTATATTCTCCATCTTAACTTACCTGTTATTTATATTCTCCATCTTAACTTATCTGTTGTTTATATTCTCCATCTTAACTTACCTGTTGTTTATATTCTCCATCTTAACTTACCTATTGTTTATATTCTCCATCTTAACTTACCTGTTGTTTAAATTCTACATCTTAACTTGTCTGTTGTTTATATTCTCCATCTTAACTTACTACTGTTTATATTCTCCATCTTAACTTACCTGTTGTTTATATTCTCCATCTTAACTTATCTGTTGTTTATATTCTCCATCTTAACTTATCTGTTGTTGATATTCTCCATCTTAACTTACCTGCTGTTTATATTCTCCATCTTAACTTACCTACTGTTTATATTCTCCATCTTAACTTACCTGCTGTTTATATTCTCCATCTTTACTTACCTGCTGTTTATATTCTCCATCTTAACTTACCTACTGTTTATATTCTCCATCTTAACTTACATGTTGTTGATATTCTCCATCTTAACTTACCTGCTGTTTATATTCTCCATCTTAACTTATCTGTGGTTTACAATTGTACATCCTGTCTTACCCGTGGTTTACATTTCCCATTTTAACTTATCTACGGTTATAATCTTTATCTTTTCCTACCTGGGTTTAACAATCTGGATCTTAACTTATTGTTATTTATAATATCCATCTTATCTTACCTGTTGTTTATATTCTCCATCTTATCTTACCAGTTGTTTATATCCTCCATCTTAACTTACCTGTTGTTTATATTCTTCATCTTATCTTACCTGTGGTTTACATTCCCCATTTTGACTTATCTATGGATTATAATCTTTATCTTTTCCTGCATGGGTTTAATAATCTCAATCATTATTATTCGTGTTTTATATTATTCATCTTAACTTACCGATGATTTGCATTTATACATTATATCTTACCCGTGCTTTATAATCTTCATCTTAACTTACCGATGGTTTTCATTTTGACATCATATCTTACCTGTGGTTTATAATCTTTATCCTTACTTACCTGTGTTTTACATTTTTACATCCTATCTTACCTGTGGTTTATAAGCTTTATCCTTACTTACCTGTGTTTCATATTCTCACATACTGCACAGGGTTATCCGGCAGTTGCTAGATAAAAGATAAATCGATCTCCAGCGGTGGTAAAGACAGCTGGCACGCGCTATATGACGCTGCTCACAATATCTTAACGTCATCATTTCACGTTGAGTAACCATGTCGAAAATGTTGAAGTCATCAGTTTTTTTCACGTCTTCGAAGGAGCATTGTTGATAACGCAATGAAAACAATTTCATAATGAATTAATGTTGCATGCAAGTATATGGGAAATATAATCAAACATGGGTCTGGTCCGCGAATAAGGATATCTCAACCATCGTTTAAGAGTTTGGCTGGCCAGCACGCAGCAAGCCTCGTGCTGACTGGCCACAGTAATTCACTTGGATGGAGATAGCGGAATCCACGGAACAGACCCATGACATATTTAATTATTTTCCATATTAACTTACAAGTGGTTTATTTTCTGTTATTCTGTTATATAGTTTTAACACTAGCTTTATATCAAATCTGATGTCTTTTTTAGTATGTCGCATTTATGATAACCCTAATATTCCTGGAACTCGGACTCGTATTCTTCATCTACGCCGAGAAGTCACAGGTAATTATTTTGACGAGCTGTTCTATTCGTACTTACTTTTTTGTTGTATTTTGGCAGTTAACATCAAAATTAAAAAAAAACTGTTCCCATTGTCACGAACAACTATCAATGATACATATATGTAAGAAATCTGGATAATAATTAGAAACATAAAATGATAATCAGTAGTTTGTACAATCAATCATCAAAGTATGAATATACCGATGGTCTGATAGAGTTCCAATGTAACCTGTTTGCATCCTTATACTGACATGAGCAAGGCATAATTTGTAAAATATTTTATTGCATTTTCTAAACTCAATATTTTTTCCAGCAATAAAACAACATGTGGTTATTCCTTTGTTGAATAGATACCAAGCGTCATGATAACCTCCTGGGACGGACTTAATACAGATACTCAGTATAAGATTCAGTCAGAGGTATTTTTCTTCATTTTTGTAATTCTTGAATAATTATTTTTCCAGAGCTGCAATCACTTTAGCTACGACCAAAATCATGCATATTCTCAATATCTCTGTTAGCAGAATGTTTAATTTTCATTATAAGTGTGTTATAGGTACGTAACTATTGAAAATATATATTTGTCGCGCCATTTTGTAGTGACTTTAAGTGATTTACAACAGCACCTAGTTATGATTTAACACATACATCATGTCAATTTTACTGCTTGCAGTGGATATTTCAAACTAAAAGTATTTTGTCTCGGAATTGAGTGACACTGTTAAGCTAGTCAGTAGATCATTATATCAATTCATGTTGCTCTATTACCTTGGTGAAATATCACTTTTACGTCCAAATTACAGTTGGAGTGCTGTGGAATTGAAAACTACACGGAGTACGGAACGGACGTGGAATCGTATCCTTCCAGCTGCTTTGTTGTGTATGACGTCACCGGTATCATCGAAAAAACAGTCGATAATCTATTTACAGTGAGAAAGGCTTATATTTTGCCGCTTTGCTGTTTTATGTCATGATATTAAGCTTCATATTATTTTCTTTAAAAAAAAAATTACGCTGATAATTTCTATATCAATATTGCTTATCACTATCACTATTATTTATTCACTGTACCCATATTACAAGAAATTGTCTATGTCAGGTCATCAGTCAATATGATGACACATTAATGTATTTAAGAAAACAACAACAAAGGTTTGTATTATATAAAGTCTTTAAGTTAAAGATTAGATAAGATTAGAGATTAGATTAACAAGCATAAGCAAATTAGGTATCTAAAATAACCACAATTTACCGCATTAATTTACAGACACAACTAATGTTATATTACATATCCTTTGATATCAAAACGGTTTTATTACTTTAAGGTGGACTGTCTGACTCAGATGCAGAACTGGTTGAATGAACACATCCCCGATCTGGGTCTGCGTCCTAGTGGCCATCGCCGTAATAGAGGTGGGATACTGAACTTGATCTCTATAGTAGCGCATAATTCGTTAATGTAGCTTTTATATAATCTTATATCAAATCATGTAATTATTTTTCAATACGATATCGATGTTTAATTATGTACTTTTTATGATTTATTGCGTATACCTAAGATAAATGAATAGAATATTGTTTAGAATACTGTTGACCCCAAACCCCCGCCGCTTTTGAAAGTCCTTCTATCTATCGCTTTATTATCATATTTTGCCAGAACCATTTTCCGTGATTAGGATTTTATTGATTATTGATAGATAACGGTCAAAATAATTAACATATCGCTTCTGTTCCTTTCTTTATACATAGTGCTTAAGTGGCATCACCTCCTGTATCTTCCTACAAAGAGTTCAAAAGAAGTTGAAAGTCGAACCTAATGACAATGAAGAAACTTTAAATGAAGACACGGAGATGGCTATCATGCAGACAGGTTCCGGAAACAACATAAATTCCAATAACGAAGAAAATCAGGAAAATGAAGACAGAACCGACACTCCTGGTTTGATAATTGTAACACCGGCTCCGGAACATGACATAAGGGACAATACGACTATTGACTACCTCAGCGAGAACAACATCGATTCATTATCAACGAAATCTCATAACAACGTCACAGATGAAACAATAGATATAGAGAATTCTGATTCTAATATCAACGGCCCTTCACTGATTTTAGTCTCATCAGTTACAAATGAAGAAGCAACTGTGAAGCAGACTAAAGATTCAGTTACTGATAATGAAGTAGATAACATCACCCACACACAAATGGCACCCGGTGAAGTGAAGGACAAAAGAGTAGAGGAAAACGGCGAGGATTCATATTCCAATGAAAATATAACCGACCCAGCTGTTGTAATCGTTGCCTCTGTGGCTGGTGGCGAAACCTGTGCTATTAAGAAAACAGATAATTCATCAAATAAAGAGGAAACAGCAGATGAAATGAAGGTTTGCGATGATCTGAACGACGGGAACAAAGAAAGTGACATCATTTCAAATCATAGTATGTCTGATCAACCTTCAGTTGTTATTGTTCCAGTATCAAAGGTGGAATCAACGACAGAAAAGGAAATCACCACTTTTATTGTAAACGATGAAGCTGATATCGTTATTCCTGGACAAACGGGTAATGATGTAGAAAAAGAAGAAAAGGATCACGATACAAGTGAAACTTTCTCTGAAAAGATTGTAGAAGATGACCGGAATTCAGTAACATCACAGAGTGGCGTACCGATAGAAGAGAACCAAGATAAAAACAAAAACGACACTATTTCTATCGATAGTTTACCTGATCCGACTTTGCTGCTGGTTGCCTCTATGGCAACAAATGAGACAACCAAGATTGAATCCAAGGATACTTCTCGCGACACCGAAATGGATACCGTTGCAATAACACAAACGACAACCGACGATGCGAACGGAATAAGCAAACTGGATGAACATAACACATCCGATCTATCAGTCGGACAACATGAAACAAACAAAGAAAGAGAAATAATACCTTCCCAAAATGAAGATATTACAATGACTAGAACAGCAACGGACAACAACGACATGCCATATGAAAACAAAAGTGAAAATTACGACATCACCAGTTCTAACCAAATGCAAATTGATGCGTCACCAATTATCGTGGCATCTGTGTCGCATGCAGAAACTATAAGTGTAAACGAAGAAAAGGATTTGGTTGATAATGAAGGAACTGGACCAGTACCTCTTATACGCGTAAATGCAGACGATTATAAAAAAGACAAAAAGGATACCACCACAGACATTATTTCTGACAGTATTAATCCCGACAAAACAGCGGATTTATACAAAACTGGAGACACAGTAGCACTGGAACAAACAGAATATGACAAGTTGATAGAGACCAGCAATGAAACCGATGACCTCCTTGTTACTCATCCATCAATATTACTCGGTGCCTCATTGTCAAAGGAGGAAAGGAACGCAAAAGCCGACACTCTAGATATTGTGGATAAGGATGAAAATGGCACAGTATCCTTGACACAAATGAGAACGGCTGATGTAAAGCACGATTGTAAAGACAAACTCATAAGAGAAGATCCATCGGAATTAGGAACAGTCGTATCAACAGATGCATTTTCTACAAAAAAGGAAAAAATGGATGTTACTAAAAATGAAACGACAGACAATTTGTCAATGGAACCAACAGGGAATGACAATTTGACGCAAAAGTATGAACAGGAATTACTAAAAGACAACCAAGATACCGGTAGTTCCCCACTGATAGTAGATGCTGTAGTCTCAACTAATGGGCTATCTGAAAAAGATGAAATTGGAAATATCATAGAAAATGAGACTACAGAGGACAAATTATTATTGAAGCCTGCACAGACTAGCGACGTGGCAGAGGGCAGGAGAGGTGAAAACGAAGAAGATACAGTTGTCGTACATGGTACATTTGAACCTTCCGTATCATTAGGCGCTGTGCTATCAACAGGAGCATGTTATGGAAAAGATGAAACTAAGGATATCATAGTAAATGACAACTTAGGCAAACCTACAATACAGCCGACAGAAAATGTCGAAATGGCGGAGGGGACGGAACAACAAATATCAAACGAAACTGTCCTCAACAAGGATACACAGACCGATGTAGAACTAAAGGACACAGTTGACACAAAGGATACAGTTGAGCCATCTTTGGCACTTGTTGCCGTTATAGCAAAAGATCCATTTCTTGGCAACGAAGAAACCACGGATATCACAGTAAATGGAGACATGGATATACCTACAACGGAACTGACAGGAAACGGCGATATCGCACAGAATCAAGAGCAAGAAACATCACAGGAAGTTGCTCCCAACCAGGACGCTAATAGTTCATCGTTAAAAGAAGATGTAGAAATATCGCCAGAGACACTTTCTGTAAAAGAGGACACTACAGATGTTACAGAGAATGTTACTTCGGAAGAAAAACCATCATTAAAATCTACAGACAATAATGATCCGATAGAGGATCAGAAAGATGAAAAGGAAGAAGAAAATGTTGATATACAGGGTACAGGTGAACCATCCTTGGCACTAAAATGCTGTGTTATCAATAGGAAATAGTTCTGAAGGCAGGGAATTAAAGGAAACGTCAGACGACGGTAACGCGTCGGATGAAAAGACCGATGTAGACCAAAAGTACACAGTTGAAACACCGGATACAGTTGAGCCATCTTTGGCACTAGGTGCCGTCATAGCAAAGGATCCATTTCTTGGCAACGAAGAAACCACGGATATCACAGTAAATGGAATCATAGATATATCTGCAACGGAACTGACAGGAAACGGCGATATCGAACAGAATCAAGATGAAGAAACATCACAGGAAGTTGCTCCCAACCAGGACGCTGATAGATCATCGTTGAAAGGAGATGTAGAAATATCGCCAGAGACACTTTCTGTAAAAGAGGACACAACAAATATTACAGAGAATGTAACTTCAGCTGAAATACCATCATTGAAACCTTCAGATAGAAATGATCCGCCCGAGGATCAGAAAGATGAAAAGGAAGAAGAAACAGTTGATATACAGAGTAAAGGTGAACCATCCTTGGCACTAAATGTTGTGTTATCAACAGAAAATAGTTCTGAAGACAAGGAATTAAAGGAAACGTCAGACGACGGTAACGCGTCAAATGAAAAGACCGATGTATACCAAAAGTATACAGTTGACACACCGGATACAGTTGAGCCATCTTTGGCACTAGGTGCCGTCATAGCAAAAGATCCATTTCTTAGCAACGAAGAAACCACGGATATCACAGTAAATGGAGTCATAGATATACCTACAACGGAACTGATAGGAAACGGCGATATGGCACAGATTCAAGAACAAGAAACATCACAGGAAGTTGCTACCAACCAGGACGCTGATAGTTCATCGTTGAAAGAAGATGTAGAAATATCACCAGAGACACTTTCTGTAAAAGAGGACACAACAAATATTACAGAGAATGCAACTTCAGCTGAAATATCATCATTGAAACCTTCAGATAGAAATGATCCGCCAGAGGATCAGAAAGATGAAAAGGAAGAAGAAACAGTTGATGTACAGAGTAAAGGTGAACCATCCTTGGCACTAAATGCTGTGTTATCAACAGAAAATAGTTCTGAAGACAAGGAATTAAAGGAAACGTCAGACGACGGTAACGCGTCAAATCAAAAGACCGATGTAGACCAAAAGTACACAGTTGAAACACCGGATACAGTTGAGCCATCTTTGGCATTAGGTGCCGTCATAGCAAAAGATCCATTTCTTAGCAACGAAGAAACCACGGATATCACATTAAATGGAGTCATAGATATACCTACAACGGAACTGATAGGAAACGGCGATATGGCACAGAATCAAGAGCAAGAAACATCACAAGACATTGCTCCCAACCAGGACGCTGATAGTTCATCGGTGAAAGAAGATGTAGAAATATCGCCAGAGACACTTTCTGTAAAAGAGGACACTGCAGATGTTACAGAGAATGTTACTTTAGAAGAAAAACCATCACTAAAATGTACAGACAATAATGATCCAATAGAGGATCAGAAAGATGAAAAGGAAGAAGAAACAGTTGATGTACAGGGTATAGTTGAACCATCTTTGGCACTAAATGCTATGTTGTCAACAGAAAATATTGTGGACGACAAAGCATTAATGGAAACGTCTGAAGATGGCAATGCAACAAATGAAAAAAACGATGTAGACCAAAATGACACAGTTGACACACAGGATACAGTTGAGCCATCTTTGGCATTAGGTGTTGTCATAACAACAGATCCATTTCTTGGCGACGAAGAACCCACGGATATCACAGTAAACGGAGACATAGACATACCTACAACTGAACTGACAGGAAACTGCGATATGGCACAGGATAACGAGCAGGAAACATCACAGGAAATTGATCCCAACCAGGACAGTGATAGTTCATCGTTGAAAGAAGATGTCAAAATATCGCCAGAAACACTTTTTGTAAAAGAGGACACTACAGATATTGCAGAGAATGTAACTTCAGCTGAAATGCTATCATTGGAAACTTCTGATGAAAGTGATCCCCCAGAGGATAAGAAAGATGAAAAGGAAGAAGGAACAGTTGATGTACATGGTAAAATTGAACCATCTTTGGCACTTAATACTGTGTTATCAACAGACAATATTTTGGACGACGACGAATTTAAGGAAACGTCAGAAGATGGTAATGCATCAAATGAAAAGAAAGAGGAAGGCCAAAAGGACACAGTTGACACACAGGATACAGTTGAGCCATCTTTGGCATTAGGTGTCGTCATAGCACCAGATCCATTTCTTGGCAACGAAGAAACCACGGATATCACAATAAATGGAGACATAGATATACCTGCAACGGAACTGACAGGAAACGGCGATATGGCACAGATTCAAGAACAAGAAACATCACAGGAAATTGCTCCCAACCAGGACGCTGATAGTTCATCGTTGAAAGAAGATGTAGAAATATCACCAGAGACACTTTCTGTAAAAGAGGACACAACAAATATTACAGAGAATGTAACTTCAACTGAAATATCATCATTGGAACCTTCAGATAGAAATGATCCGCCCGAGGATCAGAAAGATGAAAAGGAAGAAGAAACAGTTGATATACAGAGTAAAGGTGAACCATCCTTGGCACTAAATGCTGTGTTATCAACAGAAAATAGTTCTGAAGACAAGGAATTAAAGGAAACGTCAGACGACGGTAACGCGTCAAATGAAAAGACCGATGTAGACCAAAATGACACAGTTGACACACCGGATACAGTTGAGCCATCTTTGGCACTAGGTGCCGTCATAGCAAAAGATCCATTTCTTAGCAACGAAGAAACCACGGATATCACAGTAAATGGAGTCATAGATATACCTACAACGGAACTGATAGGAAACGGCGATATGGCACAGATTCAAGAACAAGAAACATCACAGGAAGTTGCTCCCAACCAGGACGCTGATAGTTCATCGTTGAAAGAAGATGTAGAAATATCACCAGAGACACTTTCTGTAAAAGAGGACACAACAAATATTACAGAGAATGTAACTTCAGCTGAAATACCATCATTGAAACCTTCAGATAGAAATGATCCGCCAGAGGATCAGAAAGATGAAAAGGAAGAAGAAACAGTTGATGTACAGAGTAAAGGTGAACCATCCTTGGCACTAAATGCTGTGTTATCAACAGAAAATAGTTCTGAAGACAAGGAATTAAAGGAAACGTCAGACGACGGTAACGCGTCAAATGAAAAGACCGATGTAGACCAAAAGTACACAGTTGAAACACCGGATACAGTTGAGCCATCTTTGGCACTAGGTGCCGTCATAGCAAAAGATCCATTTCTTAGCAACGAAGAAACCACGGATATCACAGTAAATGGAGTCATAGATATACCTACAACGGAACTGATAGGAAACGGCGATATGGCACAGAATCAAGAGCAAGAAACATCACAAGGACAGTTGCTCCCAACCAGGACGCTGATAGTTCATCGTTGAAAGAAGATGTAGAAATATCGCCAGAGACACTTTCTGTAAAAGAGGACACAACAAATATTACAGAGAATGTAACTTCAGCTGAAATACCATCATTGAAACCTTCAGATAGAAATGATCCGCCAGAGGATCAGAAAGATGAAAAGGAAGAAGAAACAGTTGATATACAGAGTAAAGGTGAACCATCCTTGGCACTAAATGCTGTGTTATCAACAGAATATAGTTCTGAAGACAAGGAATTAAAGGAAACGTCAGACGACGGTAACGCGTCAAATGAAAAGACCGATGTAGACCAAAATGACACAGTTGACACACAGGATACAGTTGAGCCATCTTTGGCATTAGGTGCCGTCATAACAACAGATCCATTTCTTGGCGACGAAGAACCCACGGATATCACAGTAAATGGAGACATAGACATACCTACAACTGAACTGACAGGAAACTGCGATATGGCACAGGATAACGAGCAGGAAACATCACAGGAAATTGATCCCAACCAGGACGATGATAGTTCATCGTTGAAAGAAGATGTCGAAATATCGCCAGAGACACTTTCTGTAAAAGAGGACACTACAGATATTGCAGAGAATGTAACTTCAGCTGAAATGCTATCATTGGAAACTTCTGATAAAAGTGATCTCCCAGAGGATAAGAAAGATGAAAAGGAAGAAGAAACAGTTGATGTACATGGTAAAATTGAACCATCTTTGGCACTTAATACTGTGTTATCAACAGAAAATTTTTTGGACGACGACGAATTTAAGGAAACGTCAGAAGATGGTAATGCATCAAATGAAAAGACAGAGGAAGGCCAAAAGGACACAGTTGACACACAGGATACAGTTGAGCCATCTTTGGCATTAGGTGTCGTCATAGCACCAGATCCATTTCTTGGCAACGAAGAAACCACGGATATCACAGTAAATGGAGACATAGATATACCTGCAACGGAACTGACAGGAAACGGCGATATGGCACAGATTCAAGAACAAGAAACATCACAGGAAATTGCTCCCAACCAGGACGCTGATAGTTCATCGTTGAAAGAAGATGTAGAAATATCGCCAGAGACACTTTCTGTAAAAGAGGACACAACAAATATTACAGAGAATGTAACTTCAACTGAAATATCATCATTGGAACCTTCAGATAGAAATGATCCGCCAGAGGATCAGAAAGATGAAAAGGAAGAAGAAACAGTTGATGTACAGAGTAAAGGTGAACCATCCTTGGCACTAAATGCTGTGTTATCAATAGGAAATAGTTCTGAAGGCAAGGAATTAAAGGAAACGTCAGACGACGGTAACGCGTCAAATGAAAAGACCGATGTAGACCAAAAGTACACAGTTGAAACACCGGATACAGTTGAGCCATCTTTGGCACTAGGTGCCGTCATAGCAAAGGATCCATTTCTTGGCAACGAAGAAACCACGGATATCACAGTAAATGGAGTCATAGATATACCTACAACGGAACTGATAGGAAACGGCGATATGGCACAGAATCAAGAGCAAGAAACATCACAAGAAATTGCTCCCAACCAGGACGCTGATAGTTCATCGTTGAAAGAAGATTTAGAAATATCGCCAGAGACACTTTCTGTAAAAGAGGACACAACAAATATTACAGAGAATGTAACTTCAGCTGAAATACCATCATTGAAACCTTCAGATAGAAATGATCCGCCCGAGGATCAGAAAGATGAAAAGGAAGAAGAAACAGTTGATATACAGAGTAAAGGTGAACCATCCTTGGCACTAAATGCTGTGTTATCAACAGAAAATAGTTCTGAAGACAAGGAATTAAAGGAAACGTCAGACGACGGTAACGCGTCAAATGAAAAGACCGATGTATACCAAAAGTATACAGTTGACACACCGGATACAGTTGAGCCATCTTTGGCACTAGGTGCCGTCATAGCAAAAGATCCATTTCTTAGCAACGAAGAAACCACGGATATCACAGTAAATGGAGTCATAGATATACCTACAACGGAACTGATAGGAAACGGCGATATGGCACAGATTCAAGAACAAGAAACATCACAGGAAGTTGCTCCCAACCAGGACGCTGATAGTTCATCGTTGAAAGAAGATGTAGAAATATCACCAGAGACACTTTCTGTAAAAGAGGACACAACAAATATTACAGAGAATGCAACTTCAGCTGAAATATCATCATTGAAACCTTCAGATAGAAATGATCCGCCAGAGGATCAGAAAGATGAAAAGGAAGAAGAAACAGTTGATGTACAGAGTAAAGGTGAACCATCCTTGGCACTAAATGCTGTGTTATCAACAGAAAATAGTTCTGAAGACAAGCAATTAAAGGAAACGTCAGACGACGGTAACGCGTCAAATGAAAAGACCGATGTAGACCAAAAGTACACAGTTGAAACACCGGATACAGTTGAGCCATCTTTGGCATTAGGTGCCGTCATAGCAAAAGATCCATTTCTTAGCAACGAAGAAACCACGGATATCACATTAAATGGAGTCATAGATATACCTACAACGGAACTGATAGGAAACGGCGATATGGCACAGAATCAAGAGCAAGAAACATCACAAGACATTGCTCCCAACCAGGACGCTGATAGTTCATCGGTGAAAGAAGATGTAGAAATATCGCCAGAGACACTTTCTGTAAAAGAGGACACTGCAGATGTTACAGAGAATGTTACTTTAGAAGAAAAACCATCATCAAAATGTACAGACAATAATGATCCAATAGAGGATCAGAAAGATGAAAAGGAAGAAGAAACAGTTGATGTACAGGGTATAGTTGAACCATCTTTGGCACTAAATGCTATGTTGTCAACAGAAAATATTGTGGACGACAAAGCATTAATGGAAACGTCTGAAGATGGCAATGCAACAAATGAAAAAAACGATGTAGACCAAAATGACACAGTTGACACACAGGATACAGTTGAGCCATCTTTGGCATTAGGTG